>NC_025996.2:67138-367003 GCF_000442705.2 Elaeis guineensis | reverse complement strand
TCAGAGAAACTTTCTCACTGTATCAGATCAAATGTTATAATTTATCAGAGAAACTTTCTCACTGTATCAGATCAAAAAATTTATCAGAGAAACCTTCACACTGTATCGGATTAAATTTTATCATGTATCAGAGCAAATTAAAAGAAATTGTAGGGTGTATCAGAGTAAAACAAATTTCTTAAGATGTATCAAGGTGAATAAAATTTCAAAAGATGTATCAGAGCAAGTTTGAATTTTAAAATATATCAGAGCATATAAAAAAAATACTTATTTGCATTGTACTTATGATTTTGCTTTTGATGGATGACTTTTTGTTTAAGTTCTGTCTGATACCAAATTTCGATACCAAATTTCTCAAAATTTTGTTTAATCTTTCAATCCTTGTTTTTGTTTAATTTCTCCAATATTTGTTTAATTTCTCCAATATTTGTTTTAATCTTCCAATCTTTGTTTTTGTTTAATTTCTCCCCCTTTTTCTCATAATTTAGGGTTTTGCTTTTTGTCTAATTTCAATTTTTGTTTTTGTTTAATTTCTCCCCCTTTTTGACATCATCAAACATAGTTAACTCTTCCTTTTCTTTTTCTGAAATATTCTTTAATTTCTTCCTCTTTAGAGTTTTTCACAGATGTTTGCTCCTCCTTAATATAGCAATTATCAACAGCAAACAACAACAAGGAGAAGACAATATTTCAAGAAGAAAATATATAACCAAAATATGATCATTACAAGGAGGTAGAAATATAGGTAAAAGATGATTCCATTAATATCATAATTATTTCAATACATAGTTCTTAAAAATAAAATTCAACCAGCTAATTGTCAATACCTGGCCTCAAGGTATAGATCCTAGAATAAGATACTAACTCCTAGGACCTAGTAAAGATCAAGATAAGTCAATGATCGGAGTCATCAGATATAGGGTAAGGAGATGATGGATCAGAAGTGCGTCCTCTACCCCGTCTGCCTCTACCACGAGTAGGAGAGCGAGATGAACTGGGTGGCTGAGAATGCTGAGATGCTAGGGCTGATACCATGAGTCTGATAGAATCAAGTACGTTCAGTGCTCTGGAAACAGATTGAAGTAGAGCAATGAACTGGGTGGTAGCATGCTCACTCGATCCTCGGATCTCTTTCCTCAGTAATTCATATCCACCTTCTAGTGCTCCTCTGAGCCTGCCAGCCTCTGCAGTGAGGTCTGTGACCTCAATAGTTGACTCCTGTGGCTGGGGATGGGCCAATGCAAGGACTTGCCCTTGCAAGTCAAGAACTCTGCCAGTCAGTCTCCAGACTGTGTCCTCAAGCTGCTGTATCCTGACGGACTGATCTGAAATCATCTGAAATACAGTGGAGATGTGGGGAGTAATGGTCTGATCAGAAGAGGTAGCTCCAGGTGCAAAAGAAGTACTACTCCACTGGTTAGACAGCAAAGAAGCCACACGCTGTGAAATATGCTCGATCTGATCGTCAGCCAGTCTGAACTCTGAATGAGGTGCTCTGCTCTCTGGCTGATACACTGGTGTGGGCATCCTAGTAAACTCAGAAGGGCCAGCCTCAGTATCAGGAATGAACTGGGTATCTGGTGAAGCTGCCCTGAAGTCATGTACAGGAGAAGATGGACCTTCTTCTTCTATTCTGCCTTCAGTTCTGTCTTCAGCTCTTTTCTCAACTCTCTCCTCAGTTCTTTCTTCAAAGCCCTTGATCCAACCACCAACAGTCTTTGTAATTCCCATTCGGTGCAGGCTGTGTTGGTTGAAAGTGTCCACATGTGAGAGCTTGGTAGGTGTCTCCCCCTCACAGTTAACTCCAAACCTCCTAAATACTCTAGTAAGGGCCATACCATAAGGCAAGTGTGCCTTGCATCTGTTCAAAGTTTCTCTCATGGCCTCTATCATAAGTGCAGGGAGGTTTAGTGGGGTCTGAGTGATGATATGAAACATTACACATACATCTCTGCCAGATAGTAGATCATGCCTACCACTCCTAGGAAAGAAGAGTTTTGTTACAATCTGATGCAGGACCCTCATCTCAATGGACAAAATCTTTGCTTCCAATTTGTTTAAATTTCCTGAAAAATCTTCTCCTAAGATAATTTTGATCCCTTCTTCTTTAATTGGGAGTTTCATATATGAGTATCCTTCACTAGGCAACTGAAGTATATCTCCCAATATCCTAGAATCCAAGCATATGTCAATCCCCTTGACTGTTGAAGTCACTGACCCATTTTCATAATTTAGGTTCTGGTAGAACTCTCTAACTAGGTCAACATAGGTGACTTCCTTAAGAGAGCAATAAAGTTCCCATCCTTGATTTTTGATCTTGGTAGCAAAAGTAAAGCCTTCTTTCTCAAAGAACCGAAAATCTATATTTTTCCCAGTTTCTACTTTTCTATCAGAAAGAGGATTTACACTGGGGCTTATGGAGGATTGAGAGAGACCTTGAGCAGGTACTGAAACTGGAGTGGGAGCAGTTGAAGACTGAGCATGCCTTTTCTTTCGGACAATATCTTCAGGATCATGGATTGATTTCCTTCTTTGAGGAAGCTTCATCTTTGGAGCCATATCCACTAAAGTAGCAGACAAGAAGACTTGAATTGAGAGGAGGAGGGATCACAAGAGAGTAAAGAGGAATTTTAGTGGAGAAAAGAAGTGGATTTTGGAAGTTCGGTGAAGTGCTAGGGCACGTTCAAACCGCGCCAAGCAAAGCGAGAAAGCACGAGAAATCTCTTTTCAAAGGAGGCGATTTTTGGTGGAGAGTAGGAGGGAGAATTGCCTCAGAATTGATCCTTGGATTTGGAGCAAGAAGAGTTGGAGAAGACGGCTTTTGGAAGAAGAACGATGGGAAGATGAGTCGTCTCACAAACAGTAACCCTTATAAAAATAATGAACCCGTTGAAAGTTGGTGGGATTTACAAGTTTGCCATTGAGTCGACTCATGGGGGTCGACTCATGAAGTTCAGAAATTCAGGAAAAATACAAATAAATTCCAAAAAAATTCGAAATTTTGGGAGAAGGAATTTTGCTCAATGATAAGTTTTTTGGAGTGATAAATCTGAGCTTTTGGGACCAGGATAGATGTTGAAAATTGAGCTCTAAGAGTTTTTGACATCTATTCTTTGGAAATTGAAAAATTTCAGACAAATGGATCTAGAATTCCTAGATTTCTCCTAATTTCACAGAATCTATCCTCACTAAGGGCCTTTGTAAAGATATCAGCTAATTGATTTTCAGTGCAAACATATTCAAGAATTATATTTTTGTTTTGAACATGTTCTCTTATGAAATGATGTCTTATTTCAATATGTTTAGATCTTGAGTGTTGAATTGGATTTTTAGATAGATTTATGGCACTTGTATTATCACATTTTATTGGTGTTTCATTAAGTTTAATTCCAAAATCTTCGAGTTGTTGCTTAATCCACAAGATTTGAGCACAACAACTTCCGGCTGCAATGTATTCGACCTCAGCCGTAGACAGTGCCACCGAATTTTATTTCTTGCTAAACCATGAGATTAGGTTTACTCCAAGAAATTGGCAAGTTCCACTTGTGCTTTTTCTATCTAATTTACATCCAGCAAAATCAGCATCAGAATATCCTAACAAATTAATTTGTGAGTCCTTAGAGTACCATAACCCTATAGTTTGTGTACCGTTTAAGTATCTAAGGATTCTTTTAACAGCATTCAAATGAGATTCCTTAGGATTAGATTGATATCTTGCACATAAGCAAATACTAAACATGATATCAGGCCTACTTGCAGTTAAATACAATAATGAACCAATTATACCTCTGTAGTATTTTAAGTTTACGCTTTTACCTTCATCATCCTTGTCAAGCTTACTTGAGGGACTCATTGGTGTGCCAATTGGTTTGCAGTTCTCCATTCCAAATCTTTTGAGTAGTTCCTTGGTGTACTTGCTTTGGGTGATGGAGATTTCCTCTTTTGATTGTTTGATTTGGAGTCCGAGGAAGAAGGTGAGTTCTCCCATCATGCTCATCTCGAACTCTCCCTGCATAAGCTTAGCAAAGTCTTGACAAAGGATTCATTAGTAGACCCAAAAATTATGTCATCAACGTAAATTTGTATAATTAGCATATCATTTTGGTTTCTTTTAATAAATAGGGTTGTATCTACATTGCCTCTTGAGAAACCATTATTTAGTAGAAATTTGCTTAGCCTTTCATACCATGCTCTAGGTGCTTGTTTTAGACCATATAAAGCTTTATTTAATCTAAAGACATGATTGGGAAAAGCATGATTTTCAAATCCAGGGGGTTGTTCTACATATACTTCTTCAGAAATATATCCATTTAAAAATGCACTTTTAACATCCATTTGAAATAGTTTGAATTTCATAAAGCAAGCATAAGCAAGTAGAAGTCTAATGGCTTCTAATCTAGCAACAGGTGCAAAGGTTTCATCAAAATCAATTCCTTCTTCTTGATTATATCCCTTAGCAACCAGTCTTGCTTTATTTCTAATTACATTTCCATGCTCATCTAATTTGTTTCTAAAGACCCATTTTGTGCCAATTATTGAATAATCTTTAGGTCTTGTTACTAAGGTCCAAACATTATTTCTTCCAAATTGATTAAGTTCTTCTTGCATAGCATTAATCCAGTTATGATCATTTTCAGCTTCTTCAAAAGTTTTAGGTTCAAGTTGAGATACAAATGCGCAATGATTAAGTACATCTCTAAGTGAAGAATGGGTTTTTACCCCATGTATAGGATCACCAATTATTAACTCCTTAGGGTGGTTGTGAACATACCTCCATTCCTTGGGTAAGTCATTTGTACCTTGAGGTTGTTCTTGAATTTCTTCACCTTTCTCATTTTGTTTGACTTCTTGATCCTTGTCTTCTGGAGTTGCTGAGTCTTTCAGAGTGATCTCCTTCATACCTTCTATTAGTGGATCTGCATTATCAACACCCTCATTCTTCCTTGAAGGAAGATCGTTAGATTCATCAAAGACAACATGTATGGACTCCTCAACTACTAAAGTTCTTTTGTTGAAAACTCTAAATGCTTTACTAGTGGAGGAGTAACCTAGAAGGATTGCTTCATCTGATTTTGCATCAAATTTACCAAGTTTTTCTTTGCCATTATTTAATACAAAACATCGGCAACCAAAAACATGAAAATATGCAATATTTGGTTTTCTTCCTTTCCAAAGTTCATAGGGGGTTTTCTTTAAAAATTGTCTTATTAAAGCACGATTTAAAATGTAACATGCTGTGTTAATAGCTTCTGCCCAAAAATATCTTGGAAGGTTGCTTTCACAAAGCATGGTACGGGCCATTTCTTCTAAGGTTCTATTTTTCCTTTCTACTACCCCATTCTGTTGGGGTGTCCTAGGAGCAGAGAAGTTATGGCCAATTCCATTTTCATCACAAAAATTTTCAAAGTCATGATTTTCAAATTCTGTTCCATGATCACTTCTAATATTTTGAATTGAAAACCCTTTTTCATTAGTGACTTTTCGATGAAATTTAGTGAAAATTTGAAAAGTTTCATTTTTGTGAGCTAAAAAGAAAACCCAAGTAAAACGAGAGTAATCATCAATTATTACAAATCCATATCGTTTTCCTCCTAGACTAGTGGTTCTAGTTGGTCCAAATAAATCCATATGTAAGAGCTCTAAAGGTCTAGAAGTTGAAACAGTGTTTTTGGATTTAAATGATACTCTAGTTTGTTTACCTAATTGGCATGCATCACAAATTCTATCCTTTTCAAAATTCAGTTTTGGCAAACCGAGAACTAAATCCTTTTTAATTAATTTTGAGAGAGAATGCATGCTAATGTGTGCAAGTCTACGATGCCACAGCCAACTAGTCTCATTTATTTTAGCACTTAAGGAAACTAGGCATTGCATGTCTAATTTAGTTAAATCATTCAAGTCTATCATATAAACATTGCCATGCCTATGTCCTATAAATTTAATGCCATCGTTAATAGGACTCGTCACAATGCAAATAGATGATTCAAAACTTACTTTATATCCTTTATCACAGAATTGACTAATGCTAAGTAAGTTATGCTTTAAACCTTTAACTAATAAAACATTCTCAATGTATTTGGAGGGAGTGATACCAATGTTACCTATCCCGATGATCTTTCCTTTGCCATTATCTCCAAAGGTGACCATCCCTCCATCCTTAGCATCAAGCGTGATGAATTGTGATTCATCACCAGTCATGTGTCTCGAGCATCCGCTGTCAAGATACCATTTCCTGTTTCCTTCTTGGGATGCTAGACACACCTGCAAGCAAAGGTCACGTTTCTGTCTTAGGTACCCAAGCTTTCTTGGGTCCTTTCAGGTTAGTCAGAATGGTTCCTTTTGGAACCCATATTTTCTTTGTGTTTGCATATTTGTTAATAAGACATGAGTATGATTTATGTCCTATTCTTCCACATTTAAAACAAGTAATATTTGTAGACTTGTTACTTGAATAATAAATATCCTTCAGAAATTTTTGTTTCTTCAGGGGTTTATAACCAAGTCCAGCCTTATCATATATAGCTTTCTGATTTTCAAGGATCATATTTAGTTTGTTTGAACTTAAGGTGAACTTATCTACTATAGATTTTAGCTTGTTCATTTCATCCTTTAAGTTTTGATTTTCTTGAATCAAGGTGAATTTTTTAATTGAAAGATTTTCAGCTTGTTTCACTAAGGACTGATTTTCCAATTTCAGCTCTTTGTTTTTCTTCCCTAGTTTCTTTAATTCATCAATTGAATCATAGAATACTTCATGCAATTCTTCAAAAGTAAATTCACTAGTGGATTCAGAAGTTACCTCATTTTCATGTGCCATCAGGCACAGGTTGGCTTGTTCTGTTGAGGTTTTCTCGTCGGAGCTTGAGTCATCACTCGCACTCCAGGTCGCCATCATTGCCTTCTTTTTGAACTTTTTGGACCTTTCTTCAGTTGTGGACATTCGGATCTGAAATGTCCTGGCTTCTTGCACTCGTAGCATATAGGGGGTTGATCTTTCTCCTTTTCATTGCTTTGATCCCCTTTTGTGAATTTCTTTCTCATCCCCTGTTTCCTTTTTCTTAGAAACTTCTTAAATTTTCGGGTGATGAGAGCCATCTCTTCATCCTGATCTTCATCTTCAGAGTCATCCGTTTCATAATCAGGCGAAGTTGTGGATTTGAGGGCAATGGTTCTTTTCTTTTTGACTTCATCCTCTTGATGTTGCTTCATGCTAAGTTCATGAGTCATCAAGGATCCAAGAAGCTCTTCTAGAGGTAGAGTGTTCAAGTCCTTTGCTTCTTGGATGGCAGTCACCTTGGCTTCCCAAGTTCTTGGCAGTGACCTGAGAATCTTCCTTACAAGTTCACTGTTAGTATAAGATTTGCCAAGACTCTTTAAACCATTGATTATATCAGTAAAACGAGTAAACATAGCAGTTATGGACTCATCATGCTCTATTTTGAACAATTCATATTTATGTACAAGCATGTTTATTTTAGACTCTTTTACTTGATTTATTCCCTCATGGGTGACTTCTAGCCTATTCCATATTTCTTTAGCAGATGCACAAGTAGAAATGCGATTAAATTCACTTACATCTAGTGCACAATAAAGAACATTCATGGCTTTGGCATTTAATTGTGCCAATTTTTTGTCAACCTCATCCCATTCTTTCTCGGGTTTGGTTGACTCCTCACCATCTATAATCTTGGTGGGTGTGTGAGGACCATTCACTATGATACTCCACATATCATAGTCGAGTGCTTGTATGAAAATCTTCATCCGAGCTTTCCAATAGGTGTAATTAGACCCATTGAAAAGTGGAGGTCGGTTTGTTGATTGCCCCTCGGCTAGAGAAGTTCCAACATGGGTTGCCATAGATCTTTGGCTCTTTGATTGTTAGATCAAAGAAGGGCTAGAGCACCGGCTTTGATACCACTTGTTGCCCAGCTATGCAACCCAAGAGGGGGGGTGAATTGGGTTTCGAAAAAATTTTAAGCCCAACAGATTACTTATGAAGATCAAAACAAAGACTTTAATTCAATATTAATTCCTAAGGCAGGAATGCAAGAATATAATAAAGAAATAAAGTGAAGAGATAAAGCACACCACAAACACAAGGATTTATAGTGGTTCGGTGCTAACCTTGCACCTACATCCACTCCCCAAGATCCTACTTGGAATTTCAATCCACTATCCTTTGTATTCAACCCGAATACAAAACATCGGAAACTCCGACACTAGCTATCCCAAGCTAGATCACTTGTTTCCCGGGTACAAGTAAACCCAAAACACTCCGATTTCAGGTTCGGATCAACCTTTCCTTGTTTTGAAAATCCTCCAAACACAAGAACAAAAACTCACAAAGAGTAAGAGTATTTAGAGCACAGTTAATACAATAACAGCTCCTTAAATGAGCGAATATAACAATAAAAGCTTTACTCAATGAAGAACCCTTTTTTCGGATTTTCTCAAAGTGGATGAACGCTTGAATGCTTGAGAAGAGGTTGATTGTTGATTGAAGATCTCTTGAAAGCTTTGAACGATCTCTAGATCAAGGTTGAAATAATAGGCGTGAAGAATTCTCTCCTTGAAAGATCTTGCTTTTCTCTTTCACAATCTCTCTGGTATATTGTGGATCCTCTCTCTTTTTCTTTTTGGATTTTTCGTTGATCTCAGGCTTTTTCGTGCAATTTCGGATCCTTTCTTCTGTTCTTCTCTCTTTTTCTCGTTTTTGATTTCAACGTTTGATCCGCTATTTAATCTGCAATTTCTTTCATCCTTTAAGCATTTTGTAGCATTAGAAGCAAGAGAAAACAATTTAGGTAGATAAAGAGCCGTTAGAGAATTTTTAGGAAGCATAAATGGCAATTAAAACGGGCAAAAAAATAGTCGTTGCTGATATTTTCCGTCGCAGGGGTCGACTCATGAGTCGACTCATGCTTCAGGGGTCGACTCATGAGTCGACCTCTGTTGCAAAAACCAGAGAATATGTTTCTGGAAATTCTTGGCTCAAATTAGCAGGGGTCGACTCATGAGTCGACTCATGCCTTGTGGGTCGACTCATGAGTCGACTCACAGGTTGTGCCAAGCCAGAAAACTAGCGTGCCAAGGAGAATTTTTGCGTGCCAATCAGCTCACAGTGCCATGAGTTGACTCATGAGTCGACTCATGCACTTCAAACCTTCATAACTTCAAAAATATAAGTCCAAACAAATGAAATTTTACCAATAGATTTCAAATCATTTGTTCTACCAAATGGTACTATCAAATCAAGATTTTAGTGAAATTACGATTTTGCCCTTGAAGAGCATAAGGACTTTTTTCATTTTAAAATTATTTGTATCCCTTCAATCTGCTTTGTAATCATCAAAATCAATCTAGGAGCAACATGGGTTGACCACCAAAGTTGGGCTCATGTGTAGTCCTGTGGATTCTAGTACCCACTAAGAAATTAAAGTAATTCCTCAAATTGGAGTTGAGGCTACCAGTTCTTAAAAATACTGGAAAACTTTAGACTAAAGTCCAAGTCTTTAGTATTTATAATTTATATACTAATAGAGGTCTGATTTTCTTTATGCAGCTATGGCCTCTATCTTGTCCTCCGATCATATTAGATAATGATAAGCTATGGGACCTAATTTTGATGGTGGTATCAAAAATTAAAATCATCCTTGAGCATAGCAGATCTTTATGTAGTAAGAATCCGACATCCTGAGAGCCAGCCCAAACTTTAGAGGAGATCCGAGACACTTATCAGAAGTGGCTCAACGATGCACACCATTGGGTGCATTAATGCTGGCGGCTATGAATGATGAGTTCAGTCCAGTTCGAGAATGCCCAACCACAGGAGATGCTTCAAATGTTGAATGATCTTTAGCATGCCTGACAACGTTAAAGGCACAAAATAGTTGTGCCATTTTCAATGCTCGGATGAGGGATGGGCCTCAGTCACTGATATGTACTGTACATGATCGAAATGATTGAGCGCCTAAGTAAACTCTTTCCCCTGCACGAGCAGCTGGAAGGATGCAATTTTTAATTCATTACCCAATCTTCCTCCCCATCCTTACTCATTTCGGATGATAAAGCTCAGTGAACTACCACGGTTTGTTGGGGTTGCTGCAGAACTTTGAGAAGATCACCAGCTCCATAAGAGTCGGTGAATGTTGTGAGAGGGTCTTCTTCTGGTAGTCGACCTTTAAGAAGGGAAGAAGAAGAACAAGAAGAAGAAGAATAAGAAGGTGCAGTGCATGCTGGGACGTCTGCACAAGGTCAGATTAAGAAGCGCAAGCCGATCAGAGCAGGCGGAGTGCTTCTTTGCAAGAAGCAGGGGCACTGAAAGAGGAACTGTCCTCTATACATTGCCTCTCTGGACCCGAACAGGTCGAGAGAAGAAGCAAGGTACTTATATGATAACACCTTGAACTTTTTCATTTGTGATACTACTGCTGGGTATTGGATACCGGAAGCTCTTATCATATTTGTAATTCAATGCAGGTCTGTAGGTCAGTAGGAGATTTGATGAAGGATAGATTCCTGAACGTTGGAGATGGAAGCAAAGTTTCAGTTCTAGCATTAGGATCATGAACCTTGTAATCAATTCTCGAAATTAATTCTGAGTGAATGTCACTATTGTCCAAGTTTTTATTAAATATTATTTCTGTAGCCTTTTGGCCATGAACGGTTATCAATTTTTAATAAAGGAACATTTGCAATATCATTTTGAATTGTGTTAATGTTTGTTGGACAACTTAATAATGGAATTTACTTTTATCACAACCTGTTAATGTTTCAAACTCCGATAAATGCCCTAGAATAGATAATGTTCAAAGTCTACCTTTTGCACTGTAGGCTAGTCATATAATAAGAACAGGATAAACAGGTTGGCTCAAGAAGGAATTCTGAAGTAGTGATTGTGAATCACTTCCAACCTGTAAGTCCTGTCTCTTAGTAAAATGACCAAATCACCTTTATTGAAAAAGGTGACGAGCCAGTGAAGTCTTGGTTTGGTATATTCTGATGTATGTGGACCCATGAGCTCAAGTGCAGGAGATGGATATTTTACTACATAACTTCACAGACACCTATCGAGGTATGGGTCTGTCTATTTAATGAAGCATAAATCAGATCGTTTAAATGTTCAAACTATTCTGAAATGAAGTTAGAAAAAAACTGGAAAGTGTATTAAAACTCTTCGATCTATTAGGAGGTGAATATCTCTCCAATGATTTTTGAATATCTTGGAGAGAATGGGATTCTCTCTTAGTGGACTCCTCCTGGAACACCACAACATAATGGTGTATCTGAAAGGAGGAATCGGACCTTGTTGGACATGGTTCGATCCATGATGGGGTTTGCTGGTCTACCGATATCCCTCTGGGATATGTGCTCGAATCGGCTTGTTACCTTCTAAATAGAGTTTCGAGTAAATCTGTAACCAAAATGCCATATGAGATATGGATAGGACATAAGCTAGTACTCTCGCACCTTAGGGTTTGGGGGTGTCCGACTTATGTTAAACGTTTAATTACGGATAAGCTTGGACCTAGATCTGACAAGTGTAATTTTATAGGGTACCCAAAAAAAACCAAAGGGTATTACTTCTACCTAGCTGATGAGCAAAAAGTATTTGTCAGCCTTAAGGCAATCTTTCTGGAAAAGAAGTTTCTTGGTGAAGGGATTGTTGCCTCTAAGGTCGAACTTGACGAAGTTTGGCAGATGGAAAAATCGACACAAGTTGCTGAACCTGAACCAGATTTGGTTTGATCAGATCCGGAGCCCATTGTTCAAGCACCCTTAAGGCGATCTGGTAGAGTACCACATCAATCGGACAGATACTTTGGTTTCTTGGTCCGGAACGACGATCCTATCGAACTTGATGAAAATGATGAGGATCCGATCACCTACATGGATGCAATACAGAGATCCGACTCTGAGAAATGGCTAGAGGCCATGAAATCCGAAATGAAGTCCATGAAGGTCAACGATGTGTGGACATTGGTTGACCCACCCGAAGGAGTAAAACCCATAGGGTGTAAGTGGATCTTCAAGAGGAAGAGAGGCGCAGACGGAAAGGTGAAAACCTATAAAGCCTGTCTGGTTGCCAAGGGATATCGTTAATGTTATGGTATAGACTATGATGAGACGTTTTCTCCTGTGGTAATGCTCAAATCTATTCGGATTATGCTTGCGATAGCTGCCCATCTGGACTATGAAATCTGACAGATGGAGGTGAAGACAGCTTTCCAAAATGGAGAGCGTGATGAAGAGGTGTATATGATACAACCTGAAAGATTCACATCTACAGATGAGTCTAAGGTGTGCAGGCTACAGAGGTCCATTTATGGACTTAAGCAGGCATCACGGAGTTGGAACAAACATTTTGATAGGACGATCAAGATGTATGGCTTCGTTAAGAACGGAGAATAATCCTGTATTTATAAGTGGGCTAATGGTCCAGTATTGGTATTTCTTGTATTGTATGTGGATGATATTCTCTTAATCGAGAATGATGTCCCTGCATTATAGAGAATAAAGATTTGGCTGTCGTCACAGTTCTCCATGAAGGATTTGGGAGAAGCTTCCTACATCCTAGGGATGAGGATCTGTAGGGATTGATCTAAAAGGTTGCTTGGTTTATCTCAGTCCACGTACATTGATACTATGCTGAAGAGGTTCAGCATGGAGAATTCCAAGAAAGGCTATCTTTCGATAGGCCATGGAATTTCTCTTTCAAAGAGGTATTGTCCGACAACTCCTCAAGAGAGAGAGCGTATGGATAGAATTCCATATGCTTCGATAGTGGGATCTATCATGTACGCCATGACATGTACACGACCAGATGTGGCATACTTACTAGGGGTAGTGAGTAGATACCAATCTGATCCAGGGGAGAATCATCGAAAGGTTGTTAAAACCATCCTGAAGTATTTAAGAAATACTAAGGACCAGTGGCTTGTTTATGGTGAATCAGACTTGAGACTTAAAAGGTTTACAGACTCTAGTTTCCAGTCTGATCACGATGACAGTAAAAGTATGTCGGGATTTATTTTTACCCTTAATGGTGGGGCTATCTGCTGGAAAAGTTCCAAGTAGCACACAGTGGCTGATTCAGTTTGTGAGGCAGAGTATGTCGCTACATCAGATGCTGCCAAAGAAGTGATGTGGCTGAGAAAATTCATCACCGAGCTCGGAGTAGCACCCTCCCTTGTTGGTCCAGTTCTGCTCTACTGTGACAGCTCTGGAGCCATTGCTCAGGCGAAGGAACCAAAGGCACACCAGCGGACGAAGCATATTCTATGCCGCTACCATCTCATCCGAGAAATTATGGATCGAGGTGACGTCGATCTTCAGGAGATCGATGGGAAGGAGAACTTGACCGACCCATTCACTAAAGCCATTGCGGTGAAGGAGTTCGACGACTACAAGTCGAAGATGGGTATTAGATACTGCACCGATTGGCTTTAGGTCAAGTGGAAGATTGTTGGGAATAGTGTCCCAAAGCCAATCGTCAGTCTGTTGACGGTTGTGCTCATTTTTTGTATTTGTATATGAATTATAAATTAATAAAAATTATTTTGGTATTTTTCATCATAAAATATTTCATCTTCTAATGAACTCCTATGTTGTGGTGAAGTCCTTAGGACTATTTAGACTCGACAAAGGAGGATTTGTCGTTTAGTCCTTAAATTTGTTCGCGATCAAATGATACATTGTTACTAAGGATGATAACATTTATCAAGCATAGGTCATTGTGTGCCATATAAATTAGTTGTCCTCTTAACCAATGAGTGTGGAAACACTGGTATGGCATACAGGTGAGATGTAAGGGTACATCTACACTCAACGTGACCGACTCCAGAGTTATTTCTGCTGTCAAGATTTGCTCCGATGGAATATGGGTATAAATATCCCTCCGACCTGAGACCGCCACGATGACTTGCAAGCAACTCACTGCACTTAGGCACTGGACTACTTGAATTTTTAATTCAGTGACGGAAGGCTGCTGGGTGTAGTCAAGTACTTGACTTGTCGGTGCATGTGTCAAGATGGGATTGACCACTCCAGTTTAGGAGCTGTGTACAGTCGTGTTTCAATTTAGCAAAATCTTGGCTAGGGTAGTCCTTGTGAGGAGTCACAGGACTGTTTGAGTTGAGCACGATTCAGATGATCTGATCAGGGTTGATAGTTTAATCCTGAGTCATCCTAAACACAGGGGTCAAAAGGATGAATTATACAGTAACCATATTCAAGTAGGTTCTAAGTGTTGCGACTGTGACTCTTCGACCTAACCGGACGTCAGGTACCATTGCTAGATGGTCACTTCAATTAGTACAGAAAATTGGTTCCTATACTACCGGCTTAGGTTTGAACCTGCGGGGTCACACACATTAGAGGTTCCTATCTGATCTGATGGCTGATGTAGAATCCTACATATTTGAGACTCAGTGATCGAGAATCAGGATTCTCTGATCATGAGTTTCACACATTATGGGTACCGGGGTCAAGAGTCCCACTGGTTGGGACTTTTAGATCAGGGTTACATATCGATGAATTCTGATGCCTGATTGCCCATCGGATTTAGACTCAGTATTTATGAGAAGTTTAATTAGTGATTTGATTGCTAATTAACTCAACTTGATTGAGTAATTATTTTTGGATCAAGTCCAATTGAATTGGATTCAGTTGGGTTTGACCCGATTAGATTAAGAGTTGATCTAATCGTCGAGATGGTTTGGTCCCTGATTTGATCAGAGGTTGGGCTTAATCAATTCCTGATTTGATTAGGATTTTATTGAGCCTAATTAAGCCTAATTTAGTTGGATTTAAATTAGTCTAATTGGACCTAACTTATTTGGTTCAATTAGGTTGGTTTAAATAATTAAACCACCTTGACTCAATCTCCATGCGCCACCTCACTTCCATTGCACCCATTTGAATTCATGAGAAGGAACTTCTCATGAATTTTTTTCCCATGCCAAGCCCTCTTCATGCCCCATTTTAATGTGCCATATGAATGGATAAGGATGATTGGTTGGCCATTCAAATTCAAAATAAAGTTTGAATTTGAATGGGCAATCAATCTTTGCACCTTATCCCTTTTTTTTACGCCCATTTATTACATGAGAAAAGGTTTCTCATGAAATCACTCCATGCACAATTTGAGCTATGCCTCACACCTTTAGTGGATAAGGGATGAGTTGGTGTCCATTTGAATTCAAAATTTGATTTGAATTCAAATGTGCAATTACTCATCTTTATCTTTTCTTTTGGATAAGATGTTTGACGTTGTTATAAAAGGAGGAGAAGAGTGGGACGTGCAAGATGAAGTTTTTTTGGAGAAAAATTTTGGAGCGTGAGAAGTCTTGTGTGTGAGAAGAAAGTCCATATCCTTCCAAGAGAAAAAGAAAGAAAAGAAAGAAAAGTGGGTGTAAGGTTTTCGGTGAGTTCCCTAGAGTTTTAGCCTGGGGTTCGGGAAGTGAGAAAGTGAGCTACGAGTGTCGTGAGCTCACAAAATCTTAGGGACATCTTCAACATCTCTCAAATATGTCTGTTAATGATCCGGAGTATCCAAAGAATCGACAGACATCGATCGAAGGAGTTCGATCAGTATTGATCGTCAAAAGGCTCTACAACGGGCTAGCACTCGTGAGGAGTCAATCAGACCGAGAGCTTTGTATGGACGATCCGCAGAGGCCAAACATGCTATGTGGCTGCATCATGATAATCAGACTCTCCCAACGGTGATCAGATTATGACGATCTACTATCTGCACAAAGGTATTGTATTCTGAACACATTACAGTAAAGTGTTTACTGTTCAAATTTGAATTTAAAATTTAAATGCATGCATGCTATATATCATATTTAGATCCTAGTATAGGATAAATTTATATTAATTAATTAGATTAATTAATATTTTTTCACTGTAAAATCTTAATTTTGAAAAAGTTTTAAAATTACCATTTTACCCCTGCACTGAATTTTCCCACACAACCTTCCAGTGATTCTTTCCTGGATCAGATTGGTATCTACTCACTACCCCTAGTGAGTATGCCACATCTGGTCATGTACATGTCATGGCGTACATGATAGATCCCATTATCGAAGCATATGGAATCCTACCCATATGCTCTCTCTCTTGAGGTGTTGTCGGACAATTCCTCTTCGAGAGAGAAATTCTATGGCCTATCGGTAGATAGCCTTTCTTGAAATTCTCCATGCTGAACCTCTTCAGCATAGTATCTATGTACGTAGACTAGGATAAACCAAGCAACTTTTTAGATCTATCCCTTTAGATCCTCATCCCTAGGATGTAGGAAGCTTCTCCCAAATCCTTTATGGAGAACTGTGACGACAGCCAAATCTTTATTTCCTGTAATGTAGGGACATCATTCTCGATTAAGAGAATATCATCCACATACAATACAAGAAATACCACTATTGGACCATTAGCCTACTTATAAATGCAGGGCTCTTCTCCATTCTTAACAAAGCCATACGTCTTGATCGTCCTATCAAAATGAATGTTCCAACTCCGGGATGCCTGCTTAAGTCCATAAATGAACTTTTGTAGTCTGCAGACCTTAGACTCATCAGTGGATGTGAATCCTTCAGGTTGTATCATATACACCTCTTTATCCAGCTCTCCGTTTAGGAAACCTATCTTTACATCCATCTGTCAGATTTTATAGTCTAGATGGGCAGCTATCGCAAGCATAATCTGAATGGATTTGAGCATTGCCATAGGAGAAAACGTCTCATCATAGTCTATACCATAACGTTGACGATATCCCTTGGCAACCAGACGGGCTTTAGGTTTCCACCTTTCCATCTGCGCCCCTCTTCCTCTTGAAGATCCACTTACACCCTATGGATTTTACTCCTTCGGGTGGGTCAACCAATGTCCACACATCATTGACCTTCATGGACTCTATTTTGGATTTTATGGCCTCTAGCCATTTCTCAGAGTCGGGTCTCTGCATTGCATCCATGTAGGTGATCGGATCCTCATCGTTTTCATCAAGTTCGATAGGATCGTCGTCCCGGACCAAGAAACTATAGTATCTGTCCGGTTGACGTGGTACTCTACCAGATCGCCTTAAGGGTGCTTGAACAATGGGCTCCGGATCTGATCTAATCAAATTCGGTTCAGGTTTAGCAACTTGTATCGGTTTTTTCACCTGTGGAACTTCATCAAGTTCGACCTTAGAGGCAACAGTCCCTTCACCAAGGAACTCTTTTTCCAAAAAGATTGTCTTAAGGCTGACAAACACCTTTTGCTCATCAGCCAGGTAGAAATAATACACTTTGGTCTCTTTTGCGTATCCTATAAAATTACACTTGTCAGACCTAGGTCTTAGCTTGTCCGTAATTAAACGTTTAACATAAACCGAACACCCCCAAACCCTAAGGTGCGAAAATACTGTCTTACGTCCTATCCATATCTCATATGGCATTTTGGTTACAGACTTATTCAAAACTCTATTTAGAAGATAACAAGCCGATTCGAGTGCATATCCCAGAGGGAGATTGACAGACCAGCAAACCCCATCATGGATCGAACCATGTCCAACAAGGTCCGATTCCTCCTTTCAGATACACCATTATGCTGTGGTGTTTCAGGAGTCCATTGAGAGAGAATCCCATTCTCCCCAAGATATGTCAGAAACTCATTGGAAAGGTATTCACCTCCTCGATCAGATCGAAGAGTTTTAATACACTTTCCAGTTTGTTTTTCTACCTCATTTCGAAATAGTTTGAACATTTCAAACGACTCCAACTTAATGCTTCATTAAATAGACATATCCATACCTCGATAGGTCATCTGTGAAGGTTATGAAGTAGAAATATCCATCTCTTGCACTTGAGCTCATGGGTCCACATACATCAGAATGTACCAGACCCAAGAGTTCACTGACTCGCTAACCTTTTCCAGTAAAAGATGACTTGGTCATTTTATCAAGAAGACAGGACTCACAGGTTGGAAGTGATTCACAATCACTTACTTCAAGAATTCTTTCTTGAGCCAAAATGTTTATCCTGTTCTTATTGATATGACCTAGCCTACAGTGCCAAAGGTAGACTTCTGACATATTATCTATTCCAGGATGTTTACCGGAGGTTTGAACCATATTAACAGATTGTGATAGAAAGTAAATTCCATTATTAAGTTTGTCCAACAAACATTGTAACACCATTCAAAATGATATTGCAAATATTTTTTTTATTAAAAATTGATAACCGTACATGGCCAAAAGGCCTACAGAAATAATATTTAATAAAAAGCTAGGACAATAGTGACATTCACTCAGAATTATATTTTGAGAATTGATTATAGGGTTCATGATTCCCTAATGCTAGAACTGGAACTTTGCTTCCAACAATCAGGAATCTCATGCATTCATCAAATCTCCTACTGACCTGCAGACCCTGCATCGAATTTCAAATATGATAAGGGCTTTCGGTATCCAATACCCAGGCAGTAGAATCACAAAAGAAAAAGTTGCAAGGTGTTATCATATAAGTACTTGCTTCTTCTTTGGCCTGTTTGGGTCCAGTGAGGCAATGTATAGAGGATAGTTCCTCTTCCAGTGCCCCTGCTTCTTGCAAAAGAAGCACTCCGCTTGGCTCTGGTCAGGCTTGCGCTTCTTGTCTGACCCTGTGCAGACGTCCCAGCATGCAGCCGTACCTTCTTATTCTTCTTATTTTTGTTCTTCTTCCCTTTCTTAAAGGGTCAACGACCAGAAGAAGACCCTCCACAAACATTCACCGACTCCTTATGGAGCTGTGATCCTTCTCAAAGTTTTGCAGCAACCCCAACAAGTCGTGTAGTTCACTGCAGGCTTTGTCATTCGAAAATGAGTAAGGAAGGGAAGGAAGGACTTGGGCAGAGAATTAAGGATCGCATCCTTACCGAGCTGCTCGTGGCAAGGGAAAACCCAGTTTACTTAGGCGCTCAATCATTTCGATCATGTATAGTACATGATCAGTGACTGAGGCTCCATCCCTCATCCGAGCATTGAAAATGGCACAACTAGTTTTGTGCCTTTCAACGTCGTCAAGCATGCCAAAAAAGTCGTTCAACATTTGAAGCATCTCCTGTGGCTGGGCATTCTCGAACCTGCGGCTGAACTCATCATTCATTGCCACCAGCATAATGCATCGAACGGTGGTGCGATCGTTGAACCACTTCTGATAAGTGTCTCGGACCACCCCTCTAGCGTTCGAGGCTGGCTCCTCAGGTGTCGGATCCATTACTACATAAAGGATCCACTCATGCATAAAAATGATTTTTAATTTTCGATACCAGCTATCAAAATTAGGTCCATGAGCTTTGTCATTATCTAATAATGATCGGAGTGACAGGGTAGTGGCCATAGCTGCATAAAAAAAAATCAGACCTATATTAGTACATAAATTATTAATACTAAAGATTGGGACTTTAATCTAAAGTTTCTCCCAGTATTTTTATGAATTGGTAGCCTCAACCTCCAATTTCGAAGAATTACTTTAATTTCTTAGTGGGTACTAGAATCCACACAGACTACACAACAAGCCCAACTTTGGTTGGTTAACCCATGTGTATCTATAGGTAGGTTCATAACTAGTTGTTTCTCTAAACAACTTTTAATAATTGATTTTGCCCCAGAACCTAATCAGTAGGCTTTGGCCTCCACTGAAAAGATCTGGTTAGGTCCAACCATTAACATGATTTGATTTGGTGAATCAGACCAATAAATGATCAGGCCCGACTTTGGCCGGCCAACCTGACCACCATCAGAAAGACTCAAACCAAATTATCATATTATGAATGATAATTCCATTAGTCAATAAGCACCAAGCCTTTGGGCCTCCAATGATTATTAAACTAATGGAGCTCATTATCACTCACTTAATGGAGGCTATGACTTAGTTATCAATATAACTTAATCATTTTTAGGACCTAATAATTTTGAGGATTTTATTAAAGAATAGATGAGAAGATATATTACCAGCCAATTTCAATCCTCCCACTGACTTCAACAAGTCAAATTAAAAAAGATTTAATTAAGCCAGCATTAGGAGCACCTAAATTAGTCAAACTGATTTACCTAATGACATGGGTGAGCCCTAATCACCAAGTGATCTAATCAAAATCTAATTCACCAGGTTGGCCAAGTAAGTGAGATCAGTGGTGGGGATATGCCATTAACTCATCCGAGATCGAATCACTGCGAGTAGCTCCCGCTTAAAAACTACTGGTCAAACTGCCAAACTTACCTTAGACACTAACCGGTTCATTAGTTTTAATTTGATCGACTTAGTAAATTTGGGTTCCACCGTGTAGCCATGAATTAAGTCCATCTTGATCTAGTTAAAGACATGGACCCATTCAACTACAACTATTGGAGTTGAGTCTAGAGTATCCTTGACCTAATCTAATTCAACTTTTGATTAGATTTGACCAATTACTCTAATTTAGTCAATTTCTTTAAGCTAACCTTAGGTCTAACCCAATTATGGACCTAATCCATCTAACCCATTGACCCACAAGTTTATGCAATTATCTTAGGTCTCAATTCACAATTCTAGACCTACTAGACAACACTTAATTCTTTTAATTAAGTATTTGGGCTGATGGGTCAGGATTTGGTATTTCAAAAATAATTTTAATTTTGAAAAGTTTTATTTTCTGTTCACCAAATATGTTGACTCATTTCATAAATAGCAATCCTATTGCTAATTACATACAGAAAATAACTCAATCAAAATAAATCATGAATATTTCTTTTGCTACTTCATCTGCATGGGATATAATCGCATCGGCACCCCTACCGCCATAGGAGACCCCATGAATGGGAAGAGAGGGCCTTTAAACCCTACTTTTCTCCTATGACCGGACGACCATGGCAACCAACCCAATTTGATTACTTGCTACTTGAATCAAGTATATCTAAATATATCAATTTTAAAATTTAAATTTCAAATTTAAATTTTAAATTTTGAATTTTGAATTTCAAATTTCAAACAAATTTCAAATTTCAAATTTTTGAATTTTAAATTTTGAATTTCAAATTTTGAATTTTAAATTTTTGAATTTCAAATTTGAAATTTCTTACCAAATTTCAAATTTCAAATTTTGAATTTTAAATTTTTGAATTTTGAATTTCAAATTTCAAAATTTAAATTTTAAATTTTGAATTTCAAATTTTTGAATTTTGAATTTCGAACAACTTTCAAAATTCAAATTTCAAATTTTGAATTTCAAATTTTAAATTTAAACTTTTAGATTACAACTTAATCTATGCATGAAAATATATATATATATCATATCTTAGAACCTTGCTCTGATACTATTTTGTGGGGAAATTCAGTACAGGGGTAAAATGATAATTTTAAAAACTTTTTCAAATCACTATTTTACAATGAAAATAATTAATTAATCTAATTAATTAATAAAAATTTATCTTACACTAGGATCTAAATATGATATATAGCATACATGCATTTAAATTTGAAATTCGAATTTGAACGATAAACACTTTACTGTAAGTGTTCAGGACACAATACCTTTGTGCGGGTAGTAGTAGATCGTCATAATTTGATCACCATCGGGAGAGTCTGATCATCGCGATACAGCCACACAGTGTGTCTGGTCTCTGTGGATCATCCACACGAAGCTCCCGATCTGATCGACTCCTCACGAGTGCTAGCTCATTGTAGAGCCCTTTCGATGGCCGATGCTGATCGAACTCCTTCGATCGATGTTTGTCGATTCTTTGGATACTTCAGATTATCAGCAGACATGTTTGAGAGGATGTTGAAGATCTTTCTAAATTTGGTGGGCTCACGACACTCGTAGCTCACCTTCTCACTTTCCGAACTCTAGGCTGAAACCCTGAAGAACTCACTGAAACCCTATGCACACTTTTTTTTTCTTTTTCTTTTTTTTTTTCTCTCGAAAGGATATAGACCTTCACCTTGCACACAAGGATTCCTCACGGCCAGATTTTTCTCTCCAAAATTTTTCTTGCACATGCCCCACTCTTCTCCTCCTTTTAAAACAATGTCAAACGTCTTATCCACGTGAGAGGATAAAGATAAGTAATTGCACATTTGAATTCAAATCAAATTTTGAATTCAAATGGAAATCAATTTATTCCTATCCACTAAAGGTGTGAGAAGAGGAGGGCATGGCTTAATTTTATGCATGAGTGATTTCATGAGAAATATTTTCTCGTGTAATAAATGGGGTGTTAAAAGAGGATAAGGTCAAGGCACTAAGATTGGTTGCTCATTCAAATTCAAACTTTGTTTTGAATTTGAATGGCCAACCAATCATCCTTATCCACTCATTTGGTGTATTAAAGTAGGGCATGAGGAGGCTTGTGTGAGGATAAATTTATGAGAACTTCCTTCCCGTGAATTCAAATGGCGCGCGAGTGGAAGTGAGGTGGCGCAGGGAGAATGGGTCAAGGTGGTTTCATTATTTAAACCAACCTAATTAAACCAAATAAGTTAGGCCCAATTAGATTAATTTAAACCCAACTAAATTAGGCTTAATTAGGCTTAATAAAATTCTAATCAAATTAAGAATTTATTAAGCCACCCCTGATCAAATCAGGGACCAAACCATCTCGACGATTAGGTCAACTCTTAACCTAATCGGGTCAAACCCAACTGAATCCAATTCAATTGGACTTGATCTAAAATAATTATTTAATCAAATTAAATTAATTAGTGATCAAATCATCTAATTAACCTCATATAAATATTGAGTCCAAATCTGATGGGTAATCAGGCATCAAAATTCATCGATATGTAACCCTGATCGAAGAGTCCCAAACCAGTGAGACTCTTGACCCCGGTATCCAAAATGTGTGGGACTCATGAATCAGAGAATCTTGATTCTCGATCACAGAGTCCCAGACACATAGGACTCATAGTCCATGAGCATTAGGACTCTTCATCAGCCATCAGATCAGATAGAAACCTCTAATGTGTGTGACCCCACAGGTTCGAACCTAAGTCGGTAGCACAGGAATCAATTCCTGTACTAATCGAAGTGATCATCTAGCAATGGTAACCCGACGATCAGATAGGTTGAATAGTCACAATCGCAACACTCAAAACCTATGTGAATATTACTATATAATTCATCCTTTTGACCTCTGTGTTTAGGACGACTCAGGGTTAAAATGTCAACCCTGATTAGATCATCTGAATCGTGCTCAACTCAAACAGTCCTGTGACTTCTCACAAGGACTACCCTAGCCAAGGTTTTGCTAAATTGAAATACAACTGTACATAGCTCCTAAACTGGAGTGGTCAATCCCATCTTGATACATGCACCGACAAGTCAAGTACTTGACTACACCCAGTAGCCTTCTGTCACTTGAATTAGAAATTCAGGTAGTCCAGTGCTAAGTGCAGTGAGTTGCTTGCAAGTCACTGTGGCGGTCTCAGGTCAGAGGGACATTTATACCCATATTCCATCGGAGCAAATCTTGACAGCAGAAATAGCTCTGGAGTCGTCACGTTCAGTGCAGATGTACCCTTACATCTCACCTGTATGTCATACCAGTGTCTCCACACTCATTGGTTAAGAAGACAACCAACCTATATGGCACACAATGACCTATGCTTGATAAACATTGTTATCTTTGATAACAACGTATCATTTGGTCGTGAACAGATTTAAGGACTAAACGACAAATCCTTTTTTGTCAAGTCTAAATAGTCCTAAGGACTTCACCATAACATAAGAGTTCATAAGAAGATGAAACATTTTGTGATGAAAAATATCAAAATAATTTTTATTAATTTATAATTCATGTACATATGCAAAAATGAGCATAACCGTCAACAGGCTGACGATTGACTTTGGGACACTATTCCCAACAGGCTGCTGGGTATAGTCTAGTACTTGACTTGTCGGTGCGTGTGTCAAGATGTGATTGACCACTCCAGTTTAGGAGCTGTGTACAGTCATATTTTAATTTAGCAAAATCTTGGCCAGGGTAGTCCTGGTGAGGAGTCACAGGGCTGTTTGAGTTGAGCATGATTCGGATGATCTGATCAGGGTTGACAGTTTAACCCTGAGTCATCCTAAATACAGGGGTCAAAAAAAATGAATTATACAGTAACCACATTCACATAAGTTCTAAATGTTGTGATTGTGACTATTCGACCTATCCAGATATCGGGTACCATTGCTAGATGGTCACTTCGATTAGTACAGGAATTGGTTCCTGTGCTACCGGCTTAGGTTCGAACCTGCGGGGTCACACACATTAGAGGTTTCTATCTAATTTGATGGCTGATGAAGAATCCTAATACTTGTAGACTATGAGTCCTATGTGTCTGGGACTCTGTGATCAAAAATCAGGATTCTCTGATCACGAGTTCCACACATTTTGGGTATCGGGGTCAAGAGTCTCAATGGTTTGGGACTCTTCGATCAAGGTTTCATATCGATGGACTTTGATATCCGATTGCCCATCAAATTTAGACTCAATATTTATGAGAGGTTTAATTAGTGATTTGATCATTAATTAACTCAATTTAATTAAGTAATTATTTTTGGATCAAGTCCAATTGAATTGGATTCAGTTGGGTTTGACCCGATTAGGGTTAAGTGTTGACCTAATTGTCGAAGTGGTTTGGTCCCCTGATTGATCAAGGATTGGGCTTAGTCAATTTTGATTTGATTGAATTTTAATTGAGCCTAATTAAGCTTAATTAAGTTAGATTTAATTTAGTCTAATTATGCTTAACCTATTTTGATTAGGTTGGCTCAATTAGTGTTCAAACCACCTTGATATTTATATCCTGCGCCATCTCACTTCTTCAGACTCCTTTTGAATTCATGAGAAAGAGTTTCTCCTTGAATTTTCTCCCATGCAGAAGGCATCTCATGCCACATTCTTGTGTGCCAATCTTTGGATAACTTGATTGTTAGCCATTCAAATTCAAAGGTGTTTAAATTTGAATGGATAACTTATCCCTTGCGCCTTCATGCTTATCCATCTGGTGCGCCACTTATCATACACGAGAAAGAGTTTCTCATGAAATTTTCTACGCACAAAGAACTCACACCCCTTCTCTTCTTATGCCCAAGTGGATAGGGATGAGTGGTTTGCATTTGAATTCAAATTCGATTTGAATTCAAATGTGCAACATTATCTTTATCCTCTCACGCGGATAAGACACGTCTTGCATTATTTTAAAAAGAAGAGAAAGGTGGGGCATATGCACAATCTAATCTGAAAAAGAAAAGAGGGCGTGAGGAAGGTTTCTGCATATTTTTGAAAAGTTCAAAACATTCCGAGAGAAAAAAAAGAAGAGAGTGGGTGCAGGTTTCTGTGAGCACCCTAGGGTTTCAACTTGGGGTTCGGGAAGTGAGAAAGTGAGCTACGAGTATCGTGAGCCCACTAAATTCAAGGGAGAGCATCATCAATCTCTCAAGCATGTTTACTGATGATCTGGAGTATCTGAGAAATCGACAGACATCGATCGAAGGAGTTCGATCAGCATCGATCGTCGAAAGGGCTCTACAACGAGCTAGCACTCGTGAGGAGCCAATCAGATCGAAGGTTCATGTGGATGATTGCAAAGATCAGACATACTGGTGGCTGTATTGCGATGATTAAATCCTCCCGACGATGATCAAATTGCGGCGATCGACTACCCGCACAAAGATATTGTGTTCTGACACATAACAGTAAATTATTTACTGTTCAAATTTGAATTTCAAATTTAAATGCATGCAAGCTGTATATCATATTTAGATCCTATTTGTTGCCCAGCTATGCAACCCAAGAGGGGGGGTGAATTGGGTTTCTAAAAATTTTAAGCCCAACAGATAACTTATGAAGAACAAAACAATGGCTTTAAATCAATATTAATTACCTAAAGCAGTATTGCAAGGATATAATAAAGAAATAAGATAAAGCGATAAAGCACACCACAAACACAAGGATTTATAGTGGTTCGGTGCTAACCTTGCACCTACATCCACTCCCCAAGATCCCACTTGGGAATTTCAATCCACTATCCTTTGTATTCAACCCGAATACAAAACGTCGGAAACTCCGACACTAGCTATCCCAAGCTAGAATACAAGACGTCGGAAACTCCGACCCTAGCTATCCCAAGCTAGAACACTTGTTTCCCGGGTACAAGCAACCCAAAACACTCCGATTTCAGGTTCGGATCAACCTTTCCTTGTTTTGGAAATCCTCCAAAAAAAGAGCAAAAACTCACAAAGAGTAAGAATATTTAAGCACAGATTAATACAATAACAGCTCCTTAAATGAGCAAATATAACAATAAAAGCTTTACTCAAATGAAGAACCCCTTTTTCAGATTTTCTCAAGATGAATGAACGGTTGAACGCTTGAGAAGAGGTTGATTGTTGATTGAAGATCTCTTGAAAGCTTTGAACGATCTCTAGATCAAGGTTGAAACGATAGGCGTGAAGAATTCTCTCCTTGAAAGATCTTCTTTTCTCTTTCACAATCTCTCTGGTATATTGTGGATCCTCTCTCTTTTTCTCTATGGATATTTCGTTGATCTCAGGCTTTTTCTTGCAAATTTCGGATCCTCTCTTCTGTTCTTCTCTTTTTCCTCTTTTTCTCTTCACATTTGATTTCACGTTTGATCCGCTATTTAATCTGCAATTTCTTTCATCATTTAAGCATTTTGTAGCATTAGAAGCAAGAGAAAACAATTTAGGCAGATAAAGAGCCGTTAGAGGATTTTTAGGAAGCATAAATGGCAATTAAAACGGGCAAAAAAATAGCCGTTGCTGACATTTCCCGTCGCAGGGGTCGACTCATGAGTCGACTCATGCTTCAGGGGTCGACTCATGAGTCGACCTCTGTTGCAAAAACCAGAGAATGCTTTTCTGGAATTTCTTGGCTCAAATTAGCAGGGGTCGACTCATGAGTCGACTCATGCCTTGTGGGTCGACTCATGAGTCGACTCACAGGTCGTGCCAAGCCAGAAAACTAGCGTGCCAAGGAGAATTTTTGCGTGCCAATCAGCTCACAGTGCCATGAGTTGACTCATGAGTCGACTCATGCACTTCAAACCTTCATAACTTCAAAAATATAAGTCCAAACACAATGAAATTTTCACCAATAGATTTCAAATCATTTGTTCTACCAAATGGTACTATCAAATCAGGATTTTAGTGAAATTAGATTTTGCCCTTGAAGAGCATAAGGACTTTTTCATTTTAAAATTTTGTATCCCTTCAATCTGCTTTGTAATCATCAAAATCAATCTAGGAGCAACAATCTCCCCTTTTTGATGATGACAAAACATATGAACAAAAATATTTATGTTAATGCATTAATTTCAAAAGAATCCATTATAGGTGTATATGCTTGAAAAGAGTATGATTCTTTTGGCATGTAATATAAATGCAAAAATAGTTTGTCCATTTTCTTAAAGATTTGAAAAGGGTATTAGATCATTTTGAGTTCAAGATATATCAGAGCAAGAGAAGATAAATAACTTTTTCTATGTATCAGAGCAAAAATAATTTTTACAATGATATCAGAAAAGATTTTATAATGTATCAGAGCAAGAAAATTTTTAATGTATCAGAGAAAATTTCATACAGTATCAGAGCAAATGTTATAATATATTAGAGAAACCTTCACACTGTATCGGATCAAATGTTATCATGTATCAGATCAAGTTGAAAGAAATTGTAGGATGTATCAGAGTAAAACAAATTTCTTATTGATGTATCAAGGTGAGTAAAATTTCAAAAGCAAGTTTGAATATCAGAGCTTATATATAAAAAAATACTTATTTGCATTGTACTCATGATTTTGCTTTTGATGGATAACTTTTTGTTAAAGTTCTGTCTGATACCAAATTTTGATACCAAAATTTCTCAAAGTTTTGTTTAATCTTTCAATCCTTGTTTTTGTCTAATTTCTCCAATATTTGTTTAATATTTCTTCAATATTTGTTTTAATTTAATTTCTCCCCTTTTTCTCATAATTTAGGGTTTTGCTTTTTGTCTAATTTCAATTTTTGTTTAATTTTAATTTCTCCCCCTTTTTGACATCATCAAACATAGTTAACTCTTTCCTTTTCTTTTTCTGAAATATTCTTTAATTTCTTCCTCTTTAGAGTTTTTCACAGATGTTTGCTCCCCCTTAATATAGCAATTATCAATAGCAAACAACAACAAGGAGAAGATAATATTTCAATAGATGTATCAGAGATTGAAATATAACCAAAATATAATCATTACAAAGAGGTAGAAATATAGGTAAAAGATGATTCCATTAATATTATAATTGTTTCAATACATAAAATTCAACCAGCTAAATGTCAATACATGGCCCCAAGGTATAGATCCTAGAACAAGATACTAACTCCTAAGATCTAGATAAGTCAATGATCAGAGTCATCAGATATAGGGTGAGGAGATGATGGATCAGAAGTGCGTCCTCTACCCCGTCTGCCTCTGCCACGAGTGAGTGGGAGAGCAGGAACGAGATGAACTGGGTGGCTGAGAACGCTGAGATGCTAGGGCTGAACCATGAGTCTGATAGAATCAAGTACGTTCAGTGCTCTGGAAACAGATTGAAGTAGAGCAGTGAACTGGGTGGTAGCATGCTCACTCGATCCTCTGATCTCTTTCCTCAGTAGCTCATATCCACCTTCTAATGCTCCTCTGAGCCTTCCAGCCTCTGCAGTGAGGTCTGTGACCTCAATAGTAGACTCCTGTGGCTGGGGATGGGCCAATGCAAGACTTGCCCCTGCAAGTCAAGAACTCTGCCAGTAAGTCTCCAGACTGTATCCTCAAGCTGCTGTATCCTGACGGACTGATCTGAAATCATCTGAAATACAGTGGAGATGTGGGGAGTAATGGTCTGATCAGAAGAAGTAGCTCCAGGTGCAAAAGAAGTACTACTCCACTGGCTAGACAACAAAGAAGCCACACGCTGAGATATATGCTCGATCTGATCATCAGCCAGTCTGAACTCTGATGGAGGTGCTCTGCTCTCTGGCTGATACACTGGTGTGGGCATCCTAGTAAACTCAGAAGGGCCAGCCTCAGTATCAGGAATGAACTGGGTATCTGGTGAAGCTGCCCTGAAATCATGTACAGGAGAAGATGGACCTTCTTCTTCTACTCTGCCTTCAGTTCTGTCTTCAGCTCTTTCCTCAGCTCTCTCCTCAGTTCTTTCTTCTGAGCCCTTGATCCAACCACCAACAGTCTTTGTAATTCCCATTCGGTGCAGGCTGTGTTGGTTGAAAGTGTCCACATGTGAGAGCTTGGTAGGTGTCTCCCCCTCACAGCTAACTCCATACCTCCTAAATACTCTAGTAAGGGCCATACCATAAGGCAAGTGTGCCTTGGATCTGTTCAAAGTTTCTCTCATGGCCTCTATCATAAGTGCAGGGAGGTTTAGGGGGGTCTGAGTGATGATATGAAACATGACACATACATCTCTGCCAGATAGTAAGTCATGTCTACCACACCTAGGAAAGAATAGTTTTGTCACAATCTGATGCAGGACCTTCATCTCAATGGACAGTAGCTTTGCTTCCAATCTGTTTAAACTTCCTGAAAAATCTTCTCCTAAGATAATTCTGATCCCTTCTTCTTTAATTGGGAGTTCCATATATGAGTATCCTTCACTAGGCAACTGAAGTATCTCTCCCAATATCCTAGAATCCAAACAGATGTCAATCCCCTTTACAGTTGAAGTCACAGACCCGTTTCCATAATTTAGGTTCTGGTAGAACTCTCTGACTAGATCAACATAGGTGACTTCCTTAAGAGAGCAATAAAGTTCCCATCCTTGATTTTTGATCTTGGTAGCAAAAGTAAAGCCTTCTTTCTCAAAGAACCGAAAATCTATATTTTTCCCGGTTTCTACTTTTCTATCAGAAAGAAGATTTACACTGGGGCTTATGGAGGATTGAGAGGGACCTTGAGCAGGTACTGAAACTGGATTGGGAACAGTGGAAGACTGAGCATGCCTTTTCTTTCGGATAATTTCCTCAGGCTCTTGGATTGATTTCCTCCTTTGGGGAAGTTTCATCTTTGGAGCCATATCCAATAAAGTAGCAGACAAGAAGACTTGAATTCAGTGGAGGAGGGATCACAAAAGAGTAAAGAAAAATTTTGGTGGAGAAAAGAAGTGGATTTTGAATGAACGGTGAAGTTCTAGGGCATGTTCCACCCGCGCCTATCACTGCGAGAAAGCACAGAAAAATCCTTTTCAAGGAGGCGATTTTTGGTGGAGAGGAGGAGGGAGAATTGCCTCGAAATTGATCCTTGGATTTGGAGCAAAAAAAGTTGGAGAGGACGGCTTTCGGAAGGAAGAACGATGAGAAGACGAGTCGTCTCATAAACAGGGTTTCCCGTTTTAAAAACAATGAACCCGATGGAAGTTGGTGGGATTTACAAGTTTGCCATTGAGTCGACTCATGGGGGTCGACTCATGAAGTTCAGAAAATCAGAAAAATACAAATAAATTCCAGAAAAATTCAAAATTTTGGGAGAAGGAATTTTGCTCAATGATAAGTTTTTAGAGTGATAAAACTGAGCTTTTGGAACCAGGATAGTTGTTGGAAATTGAGCTCTAAGAATATTTGATAATAATTAAGAGAAGTTTAGGCAAATGGATCTAGAATTCCTAGATTTCTCCTAATTTCACAGAATCTATCCTCACTAAGGGCCTTTGTAAAGATATCAGCTAATTGATTTTCAGTGCTAATATATTCAAGAATTATATTTTTGTTTTGAACATGCTCTCTTATGAAATGATGTCTTATTTCAATATGTTTAGATCTTGAGTGTTGTATTGGATTTTTAGATAGATTTATGGCACTTGTATTGTCACATTTTATTGGAGTTTCATTAAGTTTGATTCCAAAATCTTCGAGTTGTTGCTTAATCCACAAGATTTGAGCACAACAACTTCCGGCTGCAATGTATTCGGCCTCAGCCGTAGACAGTGCCACCGAATTTTGTTTCTTGCTAAACCATGAGATTAGGTTAACTCCAAGAAATTGGCAAGTTCCACTTGTGCTTTTTCTATCTAATTTACATCCAGCAAAATCAGCATCAGAATATCCTAACAAATTAATTTGTGAGTCCTTAGAGTACCATAACCCTATAGTTTGTGTACCATTTAAGTATCTAAGGATTCTTTTAACAGCATTCAAATGAGATTCCTTAGGATTAGATTGATATCTTGCACATAAGCAAACACTAAACATGATATCAGGCCTACTTGCAGTTAGATATAATAATGAGCCAATCATACCTCTGTAGTATTTTAAGTCTACGCTTTTACCTTCATCATCCTTGTCAAGCTTACTTGAGGGACTCATTGGTGTGCCAATAGGTTTGCAGTTCTCCATTCCAAATCTTTTGAGTAGTTCCTTGGTGTACTTGCTTTGGGTGATGGAGATTCCCTCTTTTGATTGTTTGATTTGGAGTCCGAGAAAGAAAGTGAGTTCTCCCATCATGCTCATCTCGAACTCTCCCTGCATAAGCTTAGCAAAGTCTTGACAAAGGGATTCATTAGTAGACCCAAAAATTATGTCATCAACATAAATTTGTATAATTAGCATATCATTTTGGTTTCTTCTAATAAATAGGGTTGTGTCTACATTGCCTCTTGAGAAACCATTATTTAGTAGAAATTTGCTTAGCCTTTCATACCATGCTCTAGGTGCTTGTTTTAGATCGATATAAAGCTTTATTTAATCTAAAGACATGATTGGGAAAAGCATGATTTTCAAATCCTGGGGGTTGTTCTACATATACTTCTTCAGAAATATATCCATTTAAAAATGCAGTTTTAACATCCATTTGAAATAGTTTGAATTTCATAAAGCAAGCATAAGCAAGTAGAAGTCTAATGGCTTCTAATCTAGCAACAGGTGCAAAGGTTTCATCAAAATCAATTCCTTCTTTTTGATTATATCCCTTAGCAACCAGTCTTGCTTTATTTCTAATTACATTTCCATGCTCATCTAACTTGTTTCTAAAGACCCATTTTGTGCCAATTATTGAATAATCTTTAGGTCTTTTCACTAAGGTCCAAACATTATTTCTTTCAAATTGACTGAGTTCTTCTTGCATAGCATTAATCCAGTTATGATCATTTTCAGCTTCTTCAAAAGTTTTAGGTTCAAGTTGAGATACAAAAGCACAATGATTAAGTACATCTCTAAGTGAAGAACGTGTTTTTACCCCATGCATAGGATCACCGATAATTAATTCTTAGGGTGGTTGTGAACATACCTCCATTCCTTGGGTAAGTCATTTGTACCTTGAGGTTGTTCTTGAATTTCTTCACCTTTCTCATTTTGTTCATCTTCTTGATCCTTGTCTTCTGGAGTTGCTGAATCTTTCAGAGTGATCTCCTTCATACCTTCTATTAGTGGATCTGCATCATCAACACCCTCATTCTTCCTTGAAGGAGGATCGTTAGATTCATCAAAGACAACATGTATGGACTCCTCAACTACTAAGGTTCTTTTGTTGAACACTCTAAATGCTTTACTAGTGGAGGAGTAACCTAGAAGGATTGCTTCATCTGATTTTGCATCAAATTTATCAAGTTTTTCTTTGCCATTATTTAATACAAAACATCGGCAACCAAAAACATGAAAATAGGCAATATTTGGTTTTCTTCCTTTCCAAAGTTCATAGGGGTTTTCTTTAAAAATTATCTTATTAAAGCACGATTTAAAATGTAACAAGCTGTGTTAATAGCTTCCGCCCAAAAATATTTTGGAAGGTTGCTTTCACAGAGCATGGTACGGGCCATTTCTTCTAAGGTTCTATTTTTCCTTTCAACTACCCCATTCTGTTGGGGTGTCCTAGGAGCAGAGAAGTTGTGGCCAATTCCATTTTCATCACAAAAATTTTCAAAGTCATGATTTTCAAATTCTGTTCCATGATCACTTCTAATATTTTGAATTGAAAACCCTTTTTCATTAGTGACTTTTCGATGAAATTTCGTGAAAATTTGAAAAGTTTCATTTTTGTGAGCTAAAAAGAAAACCCAAGTAAAACGAGAGTAATCATCAATTATTACAAATCCATATCGTTTTCCTCCTAGACTAGTGGTTTTAGTTGGTCCAAATAAATCTATATGTAAGAGCTCTAAAGGTCTAGAAGTTGAAATAGTATTTTTGGATTTAAATGATACTCTAGTTTGTTTACCTAATTGGCATGCATCACAAATTCTATCCTTTTCAAAATTCAATTTTGGCAAACCGAGAACTAAATCCTTTTTGATTAATTTTGAAAGAGAATGCATGCTAATATGTGCAAGTCTACGATGCCACAGCCAACTAGTCTCATTTATTTTAGCATTTAAGGAAACTAGGCATTGCATGTCTAATTTAGTTAAATCATTCAAGTCTACCATATAAACATTGCCATGCCTATGTCCTATAAATTTAATGCCATCGTTAATAGGACTCGTCACAATGCATACAGTTGATTCAAAACTTACTTTATACCCTTTATCACAGAATTGACTAATGCTGAGTAAGTTATGCTTTAAACCTTTAACAAGTAAAACATTCTCAATGTATTTGGAGGGAGTGATACCAATGTTACCTATCCCGATGATCTTTCCTTTGCCATTATCTCCAAAGGTGACCATCCCTCCATCCTTAGCATCAAGCGTGATGAATTGTGATTCATCACCAGTCATGTGTCTCGAGCATCCGCTGTCAAGATACCATTTCCTGTTTCCTTCTTGGGATGCTAGACACACCTGCAAGCACAGATCAAGTTTCTGTCTTAGGTACCCAAGCTTTCTTGGGTCCTTTCAGGTTAGTCAGAATGGTTCCTTTTGGAACCCATATTTTCTTTGTGTTTGCATATTTGTTAATAAGACATGTGTATGATTTATGTCCTATTCTTCCACATTTAAAACAAGTAATATTTGTAGGCTTTTTGCTTGAATAATTTGCATAAATATCCTTCAAAAATTTTTGTTTCTTCAGGGGTTTATAACCAAGTCCAGCCTTATCATATATAGCTTTCTGATTATCAAGGATCATATTTAGCTTGTTTGAACTTAAGGTGAACTTATCTACTATAGATTTCAGCCTGTTAATTTCATCCTTAAAGTTTTGATTTTCTTGAATCAATGTGAATTTTTCAATTGAAAGAATTTCAGCTTGTTTCACTAAGGACTGATTTTTCAATTTCAGCTCTTTGTTTTTCTTTCCTAGTTTCTTTAATTCATCAATTGAATCATAGAAAGCTTCATGCAATTCTTCAAAAGTAAATTCACTAGTGGATTCAGAAGTTACCTCATTTTCATGTGCCATCAGGCACAGATTGGCTTGTTCGGTTGAGGTTTCCTCGTCGGAGCTTGAGTCATCACTCGCACTCCAGGTCGCCATCATTGCCTTCTTTTTGAATTTCTTTGGACCTTTCTTCAATTGAGGACATTCGGATCTGAAATGTCCTGGCTTCTTGCACTCGTAGCATATAGGGGTTTGATCTTTCTCCTTTTCTATGCTTTGATCCCCTTTTGTAAATTTCTTTCTCATCCCCTGTTTCCTTTTTCTTAGAAACTTCTTGAATTTTCGGATGATGAGAGCCATCTCCTCATCCTGATCTTCATCTTCAGAGTCATCTGTTTCATAATCAGGTGAAGTTGTGGATTTAAGGGCAATGGTTCTTTTCTTTTTGATTTTATCCTCTTGATGTTGCATCATGCTAAGTTCATGAGTCATCAAGGATCCAAGAAGCTCTTCTAGAGGTAGAGTGTTCAAGTCCTTTGCTTCTTGGATGGCAGTCACCTTGGCTTCCCAAGTTCTTGGCAGTGACCTGAGAATCTTCCTTACAAGTTCACTGTTAGTATAAGATTTGCCAAGACTCTTTAAACCATTGATTATATCAGTAAAACGAGTAAACATAGCAGTTATGGACTCATCATGCTCTATTTTGAACAATTCATATTTATGTACAAGCATGTTTATTTTAGACTCTTTTACTTGATTTGTTCCCTCATAGGTGACTTCTAACCTATTCCATATTTCTTTAGCAGATGCACAAGTAGAAATGCGATTAAATTCACTAGCATCTAGTGCACAATAAAGAACATTCATAGCTTTGGCATTTAATTGTGCCAATTTCTTGTCAACCTCATCCCATTCTTTCTCGGATTTGGTTGACTCCTCACCATCTATAATCTTGGTGGGTGTGTGAGGACCATTCACTATGATACTCCACATATCATAGTCGAGTGCTTGTATGAAAATCTTTATCCGAGCTTTCCAATAGGTGTAATTAGACCCATTGAAAAGTGGAGGTCGGTTTGTTGATTGCCCCTCAGCTAGAGAAGTTCCAACATGGGTTGCCATAGATCTTTGGCTCTTTGATTGTTAGATCAAAGAAGGGCTAGAGCACTGGCTCTGATACCACTTGTTGCCCAGCTATGCAACCCAAGAGGGGGGGTGAATTGGGTTTCTAAAAATTTTAAGCCCAACAAATAACTTATGAAGAACAAAACAATGGCTTTAAATCAATATTAATTACCTAAAGTAGTATTGCAAGGATATAATAAAGAAATAAGATAAAGCGATAAAGCACACCACAAACACAAGGATTTATAGTGGTTCGGTGCTAACCTTGCACCTACATCCACTCTCCAAGATCCCACTTGAGAATTTCAATCCACTATCCTTTGTATTCAACCCGAATACAAAACGTCGGAAACTCCGACACTAGCTATCCCAAGCTAGAATACAAGACGTTGGAAACTCCGACCCTAGCTATCCCAAGCTAGAACACTTGTTTCCCGGGTACAAGCAAACCCAAAACACTCCGATTTCAGGTTCGGATCAACCTTTCCTTGTTTTGGAAATCCTCCAAAAACAAGAGCAAAAACTCACAAAGAGTAAGAATATTTAGAGCACAGATGAATACAATAACAGCTCCTTAAATGAGCAAATATAACAATAAAAGCTTTACTCAAATGAAGAACCCCTTTTTCAGATTTTCTCAAGATGAATGAATGGTTGAACGCTTGAGAAGAGGTTGATTGTTGATTGAAGATCTCTTGAAAGCTTTGAACGATCTCTAGATCAAGGTTGAAACGATAGGCGTGAAGAATTCTCTCCTTGAAAGATCTTCCTTTTCTCTTTCACAATCTCTCTGGTATATTGTGGATCCTCTCTCTTTTTCTCTATGATATTTCGTTGATCTCAGGCTTTTTCTTGCAAATTTCGGATCCTCTCTTCTGTTCTTCTCTTTTTCTTCTTTTTCTCTTTTCTCTTCACATTTGATTTCACGTTTGATCCGCTATTTAATCTGCAATTTCTTTCATCAAATTAAGCATTTTGTGGCATTAGAAGCAAGAGAAAATAATTTAGGCAGATAAAGAGCCGTTAGAGGATTTTTAGGAAGCATAAATGGCAATTAAAATGGGCAAAAAAATAGCCGTTGCTGACATTTCCCGTCGCAGGGGTCGACTCATGAGTCGACTCATGCTTCAGGGGTCGACTCATGAGTCGACCTCTGTTGCAAAAATCAGAGAATGCTTTTCTGGAATTTCTTGGCTCAAATTAGCAGGGGTCGACTCATGAGTCGACTCATGCCTTGTGGGTCGACTCATGAGTCGACTCACAGGTCGTGCCAAGCCAGAAAACTAGCGTGCCAAGGAGAATTTTTGCGTGCCAATCAGCTCACAGTGCCATGAGTTGACTCATGAGTCGACTCATGCACTTCAAACCTTCATAACTTCAAAAATATAAGTCCAAACACAATGAAATTTTCACCAATAGATTTCAAATCATTTGTTCTACCAAATGGTACTATCAAATCAGAATTTTAGTGAAATTATGATTTTGCCCTTGAAGAGCATAAGGACTTTTTCATTTTAAAATTTTGTATCCCTTCAATCTGCTTTGTAATCATCAAAATCAATCTAGGAGCAACACAGAGAAGTCCGGACCGCGGAGTTCGGCGGGGTTCCCCACCGGGAAGATTTCGCAACTATGCCCCCCTCAATGCCTCGAAAACCCAAGTGCTGATGGAGGTCAGGGAGCAGCTGCCAAGGCCGGAAAGGATGTGCACACACCCTGAGAAGCACAATCCTAACAAGTTCTGCCTCTACCATCGTGACCACGGCCATGATACAGAGGAGTGCATTCAGCTCTGGGACGAGATCGAGGAGCTCATTAGATGAGGTCGGCTCGATAGATTCATTCGACACCGACCTGAAGGCAGAGAGGATCGGCCAAGGGCCCTGCCGCAACCTGAACCGCCAAAGAGGGAGGAGCAGCCCGGAGATTGGCCTCCAATCGGGACCATCGACTCCATCACCGGAGGACCTCAAGGAGGAGCAGACCTTCCACGACCATGGGACTTGAAAAATCTGTAAATGTACTACTAATGACTTTGCTTTGAATCAAAATTCCTTTCGACTTTGCATGTCTTTCCCTTTTGGCATGGACTTGTTACGATTGGGGATAACCCCTTCAAACAATTAAAACAAGGTCATGTTAGGAACAGGAGGAGAACCTCATCCTAGCATAAGCAAAATGAGAGTCCGATTATTTTAAGATCGGATCGGGGGAGAGGCCCATATAATGGCCCTTAAGTGCCCCCATGGTCATGTTAGGAACAGGAGAAGAATCTCGTCCTAACATGAGCAAAATGAGAGTCCGATTATTTTAAGATCGGATCGGAGAAGAGGCCATATAACGGCCCTTAAGTGCCCCCATGGTCATGTTAGGAACAGGAGGAGAATCTCGTCCTAACATGAGCAAAATGAAAGTCCGATTATTTTAAGGTCGGATCGGGGGAGAGGCCCATATAACGGCCCTTAAGTGCTCCCATGGCCATGTTGGGGACAGGAGGAGAACCTCATCCTAACATAGGCAAAGTCAAAGGCCCGGTTCTTTTAGACCGGATGGGGGGAGAGGCCCTACAATGCCCTTATGCACCCCCACAGCCATGTTAGGGACAGGAGGAGAACCTCGCCCTGACATGAGCAAAGTCAAAGGCCCGATTCTTTTAGACCGGATGGGGGAGAGGCCTACAATGCCCTAATGCGCCCCCACAGCCATGTTAGGGACAGGAGGAGAACCTCGCCCTGACATGAGCAAAGTCAAAGGCCCGGTTCTTTTAGACCGGATGGGGGGAGAGGCCCTACAACGCCCTAATGTGCCCCCACAGCCATGTCAGGAACAGGAGGAAAACCTTATCCTGACATGAGCAAAGTCGAAGGCCCGTTCTTTTAGACCGGATGGGGGGAGAGGCCCTCGCAATGACCTTTATGTGCCCCTACGGTCCTGTTGGGAATAGAAGGAGAACCTCGTCCTAACCTGAGCTGAGATCGACTACGTCAAGAACAGAGAGAGAACCTCATCCTGACGATGACAAAAATCCGATCGCCCAACATGATCGGATAAAGGAAAAGTTTCCTCAACGGCACCTCTACACCTCTACGCGACCCCGCAAAAAGCAAGGGGAGGACCCTCACTCAGAAAAGAGGAGAAAAATTAAAAAGAAAAGCGACGAACTACATCGGCAACAGATGAAAAATAAACTACACCAAAAACATAGGGAACTTTGTCTCAACAAAGACGGGAGCTCCAACTGAACATCTCCGATCTCTAAGAAGGCTCTCGACATGACTAATACGAAGTTCAGACCACGAGCTCGAGCCTATGGCCATGGACGACAAGAAAAGTAAATCAACGTGGCGACGACTGGGCACCTCCGAACGACACCGACGTCGAACAAGTGAAGGACGTCGAACAAGTCAAGAGACAAAAGAAGTTCGACGGACGATGATTTAATGCAATACGTGGATGAGGTAACACAAAATCTCCTTTTCATTTCATTCACAAAATATACACTACAAAGCCCAGTAGGCTAAAGGAAGAAAAGCAAAACAACAAGAACAAGACAAAACAACAAAAGAAAAAATATATACATGGGAAGACAGAAGGACAAAAAGAGCCCTAAGGGAGCCCGGCTCACTCCGATCTCGGACTTTCGGCTTCGACCCTCACCAGGAAACCCCTTAAACGTTCGACTTCTGCTTCCAATTTCCTCTCTCTCATTAATATCTCCGTGTATCTTCGATGAAATCGCTGGCTTTCGTTCTCCGCCTCTCGATGCCTTTTTCTCAGGATCTCGGATTCCGCCTCTGCGTCCTTGACGGCCTACTGCTCGCATACCAGCTGGATCTTCAATTACTGCAGCTCGGCCTTTTCCTCCCTAAGAGCGACGGATAGTTCTTCTGCGGTCCTCCTCAGGGATTGGAGTTCGTCGGAATCCCGAGCGGAGGCAGATTGAGCCCCCTCAGTTAGCTGCCTTCGAAGGCGGGCAACCTCGTCGGTCATCATCCGGAGCCTCCCCTTGTATTTGTCCACCTGCTTGCGCCAGCCGGCCCGATACGCGTCATAGCTCGCCTCGGCATCCTGGAGCTGTTGCTGGAGGTCGGAGACCTTCTTCGACCACTTCCGATCGCTGTCGGCCCGAGTCAAAAGTCGGGATGAACTCCCCTCCAGCTGGCTAATCCTCTCCTGGGCAGCCGACAGTTTCACTCTGAGAGAACTGATCTTGGCAGCTTGAGCCCAAATTTGGTCACTGGCGCGCTTGTTGTGTTCCTCAAGCTCCTTCTCAAAGTTCACCTTCCTCCGACTGTACTCCATGATCCCCTTCACATGGAGGTTCTGAAAGCGGATGGCCTTCGTGGTGGCTTCAGAGTGGCTCTCTCTCAACCTGCGGAGTTTGTCTTCCATCTTCTTCGACCTTTTCGTCAAATGAAGAACCTCCTTCTTCAGGCACTGGATCATGGACTTCAGCGGAATCCCCTAAGGTAAGGGAAGCACTTCGGCAGGGCACTGTCATCGAGAGGTCAACGCGTTAAGACGCAGCTCATTACAAAGAAGAAGAAAGAAAGAAAGAAAAAGAAGAGAAGAAAAATCCCCCACAAGGAGGAGACCAATTTTATTGACTGAACGTTTCTTGAAGACAAAAGAAAGAAAAAAAATGGCAATAAAGGAAGAATACAAGATTAGAGGTCTCGGACCTCTGGATCAACGGGGGGACTTGGCACCTCTGGGGGGTGGTCCGTGGTGGCTGCGACGGTGGTGGAGGGTCCGGCTTCATCCTCGGATGCCTCGTCCAAGAAGCTGAGGTCGAGCTCGAAGAATTTCACGACCATCTTCTCCTGGCAGAGCTCGAATCCTTTATTGAATGCGGCTTAGCCGAACTCAACCTTCAACTTCTTTATTTCAGTGGAAGCCTTGAACTCCTCCACCGCTTGACCCCTGGCCTCCGAGACCAGGGTCGGGATCTGTTCCGCCATGTTGGCAACCTCGGCCTCCGCCCTCCTCACCATCTCCTCCAAGGCGGCCTTCTGTTCTGTCGAGGTCTGTCTCTCTCTCTCAAGCGCCTCTCGGAGACCGATCGCCTCGAGGGCCATTTTCTTAAGACGGGCAGCCTCGGCCTGCTGACCTTCCACCATCTTGTTTGTCGTCTCGATGTTGGCGAGGAGTTGGTGCCCGAGCTGCAAGGATGATCGGAGGGTCAGAATGGGAGCTGAGAAGTTAATTAAATGAAGAAGCGAAAGGAAGAAAGGAGGATGAATCTGCTTACCTCGAGGAAGGCCCCCAGCGAGTCCCAAACTCGTTGTGCAGGATCGACGCGGACGATCCTTTGGACGACTTCGGGTAGTGAGCACCCGTCTACCAGCTTTTTTATTAGATCCCTGTCACTAAAGGGATCATCCCCCTGCTCTTCTTCAGAGCCGCGGGAATCTTCAGTGGTAGCCCGGCGACTGCCGACCCTGCGGGCCAAGGTCTTCCTCCTCTTCCTCCTCTCACCCCCTGGCACCTCCTCAGGGCGGATCTCCGAAGCGGAGACCTCGGTAGGAGAACTCAAACCCCTCGAGGAAGCACGGGCGGCTGGAAGCTCAGTGTCTGCAAGGACGTCGGCAGTTGAGGTCGCTTGGGCCGGCGCGGCCGAACTCATCCCCTCCACTCTGGTCTTCTTCGTCGGCCCGGAGGCCGCGGCGCCCTTTCTTTTGAGAGCCTTCAGGCCCCTGGCAAGCATCTGTGCTTCTTCGACGTCCATGCCTAAAAAAAAAAAAAGAGAAAAAGAGAGAGAAGAGGGTGTGAAAAAGAAGAAAAGAAGAGAAGTAGGAGAAAGAGAGGAAAGAAAAGGAAAAGAAGAAAAGAAAAGGAGAGATGAAATATTGGCGGGATCCAGGGGGATCAATCCGATGTTGAACAGAAACTGCTCCTTCAGGAGGTTGGGGAGAGAAAGAGTTGGATATTTGAGGAGTTTCTGGGAGGCTTGATGATCGTCCCCCCCAGGTTGGGTGCCCGACGGACGGAGTCCCTCGGGGAGCCCCAAGGGGGTAACTCTAGCCTCGAGGTCGGGCATCGAATATAAAGAAACTTCTCCTTCCAGTTATAGATAGAAGAGGGGGCACCTTTCAGCAACCCCTTTCTACCGAACTGTGGGGAGAAGTACCACCAATCCTTCATCGTGGGATGACGCTTGAAGGTGTAGAAGTATCTAAACAAGGAAAGGATGGGCTGGACTTTGACTATATGACAAAGAGAGAGGAATCCTATCAAAAATCTAAAGGAGTTCGATGCAACCGAAGCCAGAGAAATGTCTAGAAATCGAAAAAGAGCAATGACAAAAGGCGGAAGAGGAAGCCGAAGTCTGGCACGAAACGCCTCCTAGTACAGGCAGAAGCAGCCGGGGGGAGGGGCACTAGCCCGATCGGACGGGCCAGGAAGTTCCAGTTCGTACTCCGGAGGAACCCCATACTGAACTCTTATCAGTTGGAGTTCGTCCGGAGTCAGAGAACAAGGAATGGCGTTCGATGCAAAAATCGGACGAGGTTCAGCTCTAGCTATCGGTTCATCTACCGCCTGAGGACTCTGGGAGACCGAGACAGACAAACTCCTAGAGCCGCTAGAAGAAGAAGCCCTAGAAGACATCTAGAATCACACGAAGACCACTTACAGAGGCGAAATCCCTAAAAATCGGAGAAAATCACGGACAAGGTCTCGGGGGATTGATGTGCAGAGCAAGAGGAAGAAAGATCAAACGGCAAAAGAAAGAACAAAAAGAGGAAGGAGTTCCGAGACTAACCTAAGCGATTCAGAGAGGTGCGAAGGTGCGAAAATGGGGACGGCTCGAGGAACGCCTAAGGCTGGAAAGAGCACTGAGAAAAATCGAAGTTCTCAGGGAGAAGAAGGGCGCCAGAACGAGACCGTCGGATAGAGCGGGACTCTTGAGGAGGAGCGCGGGTTTAAATAGGCCCCGAGATCCGGCTTAATGACGATTGCGAATCCCCTCTAACCGGTCTCTTTTCGCCGCGTGTCCCACTCACCACAGCGGTCGGTTAAAAAGTGGCAAACGGCTGACAGAGCCTTTATTGCGCCACGCCTTGAGCACCGTTCCGCTGCGGGTTCCAAAAGAGTCTCTTCGGATCGCCTCGATTTGAAAAGACTCCAGCGCATGCGCATTAAATGCCAAAATATCTGAGGACGATTGCACGCGGACATCAAGGGAGCGACTTCGGTTGTGACAATCTCTCTGTACTTTCTTCATTCAAATTCGAACTCGAAAGTAGGGGGACTGGTGTTGGGTATAAAATACCCTCAACCGAAGTTCTTGACAGGATTGACCCTCCCAAGACTCCTCCGAATTTTGACCACAGATGGTATCTCTTCGGACTTCTCCAACAGTCGGATTCCCTCAGTACTGACTGAATTCCCCCGACGAATGAACTCCCACTGCACCACCCGAGCTCCCTCAACATGAGTTCCCCCAGTCATCTATTAAGCCGCCCCAAGTGCTCACTAAGCTCCACCGTCAGCCGACTTTCTACGACTATCAGCTGTTCCCCGAATCCCTTCCAGACCTCTTCCAGCCAGGTTCAACTCCAATCCGAACTACCCCGGACTTCGTCAACGGCTGAACTTCTCCAACGGTAGATCCCTACAACTACCAGATTTCATCTGGACTTCTACGGGAGCCAGATTTCGTCCCCGACCTCGACTGCGGGAAGGCTTCGCCCGGACTCCTACGGGAGCCGGGCTCCGTCCCCGACCCCGATTGCTGGTAAACCTCGTCCGGATTCTAAGGGAGCCGGACTTCGCCCCTGACTTTGATTGTAGGTGGACTTCGCCCGGGCTCCTACAGGGGTCAGATCTCGTCTCCAGCTCCAACTGTGGGAAGGCTCCGCCCGGACTCCCGTGGGAGCCAGACCTCGTCCTCGACTTCAACTGAAGGAAGACTTCGTCCGAACTCCCACGAGAGCCGGACTCCGAGCTCCTCTCAGACGGGCAACTAGCCACCCCTCTCTGCCAGACACTCCAGCCGGACTTCGGCCGACAGGCCTGGACCCTCTAGCAGGCCACTGCAACGGCCACGACTCTGCTCCACTTCCTGCGATGGATTTCGCGCGGCTCCATCACTCCCTGCAGACCGCAATAATGGCCACGATCCTGCTCCACTTCCTGCGACGGATACCACGCGATTCCTCCACTCTCTGGCAAGTCGCGACAACGGATGCCGCTCCATCCCCCACGACAGACCCCACGTGGCATGTCTCGGTGATAGCCACGATTTCACTCCACTACTCTTCGCAACAAACTCCTCATGACCGTGGGCATTCCACTGTCGGACGGTTACAAGCGTCGCTATCAGTCTGTTGCTCCCTCCGCCTATAAAAGGGGGGACCCCAGATACATTATTCTCTAAGCTCTCGTTTTTACTTAGAAACTCTGCTAAAATTTTCGTTCGAGCACTCCATTCTTGTTGAGGCAGAGAGCTGACTTGAGCGTTGGAGGGTCTTGCCGGAGCAACCCCACCTTCGGTTTAGACTTCTTTTGCTGGTTCCGGTGGCGATCGCGACTCCCTCGACTCCAGCCTCTCCAACGCAGATAGATTTTTACACCAACAATATTAATTATATATTTTTTTAGATTTTTGAAGAACCTAGATCTATGATCCACTTTTAATATAACTTTTATTTGGAATGTCCCACCTTGACGCACTTTAATGGAATAGCTGCAAGGATGTGCCTTACTTTTTTTTTTTTTTTACTTTTATATATTTTAAAAATAAACTGCATCATCTTCTTAGATTTTAGCTAGCTTCTACTTCTTTCTCATAATTTTATTATTAAAAATATTTATTGACACCATCTTCGGCTCTTTCAAGATATTTCATAACTTTTATCACATCAAATATATTTTGACCATATACTTTCATTTTGAATAATTAATATTTTTCAACTTAAAGAGATAATTAGTAGCTGAAGAAGTGGCCAACTTGATGTTAGTAAAACTAATCATTATGATTCAAATATTAAATCAAAATAAAATCCACATATATACTCACGTACATAATGAATTACTAGGAATTTTAAATCATGCCAAATAATTACCTTTAAAATTATGAACCATCAAGTTATCATTCTACAATTATAAAAATTTGATCAGAGCTGCACACCATTTATTTATTGTGCAAAAAAATCCTATTTGATAGATGGAGGAACATATAACACACAAACGATTGCAATCAGATTTTTTAATATTTTTTTTATTTAAAGGACTTGTTTGGCATCTTTTTGTATTTTTTATTTTTCTTAGAAAATAAAATACAAAAATCAAATGAAAATATATTATTAGTGCTATTATTTTTTATTTTTTTATTATTTTAAAAAATAAAAGTAAAGAGAATTTTATTATTTTAATATTTTAAAAATTATAAAAATTATATCTTTTACCATCATTGTGCCCGTTACTTCCATTATCAATGTCATCTCGACTGCCACCATTATTGCACTTGCCTCAGCATTGTCTCCACCATTATTATCGCCGTGACTACCACGATCTTCACTGCTATTGCCACATGACGTCCTTCCTCATACAGTTGTTGCTACTAAGATCTCTGCCATATCATCTTTCTTTGTTTCACTGGCTTCACTCACTCACTCTCTATTTGGAATTGCAAGCATATATGTAGGAAAAAAAAAAAAGCATAATTTTTTCAATGAAAAAAAATCCTATATAGATATGAAAATAAATTATGGATAATTAATTTTTTGATGAAAAATAAACCTTTGAGGGACTTCTGTTTGTAATTAAACAACCACCCTCCACGAAGAAAGTAAATGGACCGGTGAAAGGAAGGAGGAAACATACAAGTGTTGCCATTAGAGCGTCCTTGAGCCATACTTCACCTAATAATGAGCACTCGATAGAAAGCCAACCTGTCTCCAAAATTTTCAATAGAAATACAATTAAATCTAGGCTAGGCCAACATGTGTCGAACCAAGATATATGTCTTTACATTGTTATCATCATAGTCCACAATGCGAGTCGAGCTTGATTTAGTTGTGATTGAGCCAATCGCTTTTTTGCAAAGCTTCATTGTGTATCTACAAATGATAGGATAAAGTGTACGTTAGAATTTGTAATTGGATGGATCTTTAATCAGTGAGAACGCTAAGATCTAAACACGGAGAGGATATGAAAATCGGTGCGGGTACAAATACGTGTTTAGTTTCACATTACTTACATGCTGAATAAATATTGAATATTTATATTGGATCAAAAAAAATTAAATGATATCTTTCAATTAATTTTTATGGATAAGATTTTTGATTGTTGTTGCACTGTATATACATTTTTTTTTTTTTTTGTTGAACCCATGTAGGTTCAAAATTGAATTTACATTTTGCGCTCGTCGCTGTTTCTTCCGCGTGAGTTCCAAGCGTGTAACGCGTTGTGCATCGCTTTTTCCCCTTTTCTTTGGGGAGGAAGGCTCGGATAGACCACCTAGCAAAAACGAGTAGGAGGCAGAAACAAAGCCAAAAGAAACATAATATTAATTAAATTACCAGCAAAGCCAGGACCATAACCAACAACACGCCATGGCAAGGGCAATCGCCTCCCCCGGTAGAAAATCTGGGAAAGAAAAGAAAAGTGGGAAGGAGGAAGGACAGAACGTCACCTCACCGGCTCCTGGCAGTGCGCCTGCCGAGGCAGGCAGGTGGGTGGGGAGTCGGCTAGCGGGGGAGGTAAGATTGGATATGTACACGTGTCCAATGAGAGGAGATCCTGACAGGGCGAATTCGGGGGAGTAGGCAATTCTCGATCCGCACGATGCGTCGCCAGTTCTGTCTTCTCTCTCTCACGCACACACACTGCTGCAAGTGGGCCATTCACTTAGCTGGATCTCACTTCGCGTGTCCCTTTTTTTCTCTTTCCCTCTTTTCTCTTCCTTGAAAGATAGATGTTAAATTTGTATCAATTCGAACTTGGAGGTGGCTTTTAATGTAGGGGAGAGAGAGGGGGAGAGAGGTAGGCCTGGATTCCATCATTCATTTCTCTATATTGACTTGATTGGTGGAGCCTAGAAGCTCAATCTGTTTGGGTTCGACTCCATGATGAGAGCTCACCGATCAGGGCTTGCCCCCGATGGAGGCCAGGCCCCCTCTCTCTTTACAGGACACCCAACAAAAATCCTAACCTCTTCCTCGCCTCTCTCCAACCAATAAAATGATGTGATGTAAAAACAGTCGCCTCTCTCCAACCAATAAAATGATGTGATATAAAAACAGTGGAAATAAAAATAAAATGGCGCATCCAGCCTCTCCACGACTTTTGTTTTTATATTTCTTTTTTTATATTTTTATATTCAACCATCTCCCTTCTATCTTCATATCATTACTACTGTTTTGGGTGAACCAACTCGTTTTATCGCTGCACCTCCTTTCCTCGCATCCCAAAATTGTATCATTCATGAGGGTGGCTGCCTGCTCCGGAATATATTCTACATCAACAAATGTCCGAAACTTCAAATACCATAATGTACAGATCGATATATATACTGCCTAGCCATACGAATCTCAATTTATGATATATAATATTTATTGATGCATATTATTTGACCTCGTCGTTATCCGGACATGTGATAATAGATTGTTATTTGGATTAAACATTCTCTCAGTTATATCGATGTATTATCAATCTGTCTCTTCAAGATAATATTCGAATCGACCTAACCTAAAGCTGCTATTGAAAGATATAATGTTCATCTCAGTTTATAGCAGATCTGCAGTAAATTATTTCGGTACTCAACCGACATGATTAGTAGCACTAAAGATATGATACTCAGTTCAATTGATCACTGATCTCATCTGTTTTACGTCGACATGTTACCGATGTATCACTAAAAATACAGACGGTTATCCGACAGTTATCATCCAGCTCAGCAATAACTATCTTCCAACTATATTCCAGTTCATTACCACTAGGCAAACACCCCACAATCTTCACATAACTGGTCATTCTATTACAACAAACTAACAGCCTAAACAGATTCCTAAACGGCCTAACAATTTTTTTTTAAAACCTAAACGAGCTCCCTTTATATAAAGGAGGACAGGATACTCTTCGAGGGATAAGTCATCACTCACAAATATCAAACTCTACTAAATTTTTTGCACCGAAGGGAATCAGAGTTCTTTCCATTTTTTTCACTTTTAAACTCCTATTTTTTGCTTTCTACTTCTCCATTTTCACTATCTGTTCTTAAGACCCCGACTGTTTTAAGCATTGGAGGATCCTAAATTAGAAGGTACACCACTGATTTCAGGACTTATTTTATAATTTTGCTCACGGTCTACACCAACTAGATCCTTCGCAGATCTCCAGATCGATCCTCGACCGATCTCGCCTACTATCAATCGAAGCCTTGCTGCAATAAACTGATGCTAGAAGAAGAGCATCTGAAATTTTTTAATGAAAAATGATGAATAAGAAAGCATCAAATCATCCTTTACCTGCTTCATCTTCTCTTGGAGATGCTTAGGAAGTCATCCAACTATCGAATGATGTTGATCCACAGTAATTTAGTCTCCTGATCCAACAGGTCCAGGCTCTTATCATGGTGGTATAATAACTTCAGCGTAACACCGAGCAGCAACGAGAAGCAACCCCCCAAGTGGTTCAATCCCATCATTCTCAGCAACCGGCTCCTCAAGATCCTCATCATGATCATGCTCTTAATCTTACTGATCAGTCCTGGAGGGTAGAATCATTTGCTCCAAATAGGAGGATGAGTGTAGAAGAGGGTCTTGGACAAAAGATCCAACATCTTAAGAAAAAACTAATGAAAATATAGATCAAAAATTCTCAAAGTAGAAGGGATTTTAACCTACAGCCCCATTTTTCTTAGCAAAACCTTGATGAACCAGTTTCTTTTTGATTCAAAATGCTTGCTATGGAGTCATTCGATGGCTCCATTGATCCTTTGGACCATGTTGAAGGTTTCAGGCCATTATGAGGCTGGAAGGGACGTCTGATGTCCTACTCCATATCACCTTCCCAATCATCCTCAAAAAATTTGCAAGAATCTGTTTCTCTGGCCTTCAGCCAGGATCTATTTCTTCTTTTGAGCAGTTAACCAAACTATTTATCATCTATTTTAGCAATAATCGAGTTCACTTGAAAAATACTAACAATCTTTTTATTGTGAAGCAGCAGGAAGGTGAATTTCTTTGGGACTATGCGGTCTGCTTCAATTCTGCGACACTGAAAGTCAAAAATTTCAATGAGTCCATTGTAATGGCAGCTCTGAAGCATAGACTCAGAAGCAACCGTCTGATCTTCTCCCTCAATAAAAATTATCCAGATAATTATGAGCAAATGCTAATCTGAATCCAAAAATATGCTCAGGTTGAAGAAGAAGAAGAAAGTATATTTCGGCAGGTAAAGAAGGAAATGGGGAAAAGCAGCTCTGAGAAGAAGATTATAGAAATTAACAAAATAACTCCGATCAACCTCAAAAAAATCTGAGATCTAGAAGCCCACCTCGATGATTTGATTCCTATACCTCGCTATCTGCCTTTAAGCTCAAATACGGATGGAAATCGAGGATCAAGAGTATCTTCGCCGATCTAACCCTATGAGAAATCCACCGGCAAAAAAAGATAAAAGAAAGTACTGTCATTACCACAGAGATTATGGCCATGACACTGAGAAATGCCAACAATTGAAGGATGAAATTGAGGCACCGATTCACCGAGGTCACCTCAGCAAGTATGTTAGAGATTGGGCCCATCAAGCTACTGACCAGCGGCAGAAGCCAGATAGTGAGAATGATCTCAATAGGCCTATTGTTGAAGTTATTAACATGATCTCAGGCCTCGGTAAATTGAGAAAGCTGTCGAAATGATTAAGAGCCCTCCAAAACGTCAGCATACAAGTAATACGATTTCATTTTCTGATGTTGATATCAAAGGAGTTTAAACTCCTCACAATGATGCTATTGTCGTCTCTATGACAATAACAAAATACGATATAAAAAGAATACTAGCTGATAGTGAAAGCTCTACTGACATGTTGTTTTATGATATCTTTCAAAAAATGAATGTGGCAGACCAGCTAAAGCAGGTTAGCATCCTTTTGATTGGCTTCTTTGAAAATTCTATAGCTATGGAAGAAAAAATCACTTTGTCAGTCACTGCAGGCGTAAAATCTCATCAGTCAACTATAAGACTTATTTGTTTGATTGTTAAGGTACCATCAACTTATAATGCTATTATAGGCCGATCAGACTCGATGCCCTTAAAGTTGTGGTCTCCACTTACGAGTTGTTAGTTCGATTTCCAATTAAATATTGAGTCAGAGAAATGCGAGGAGATTAAATGCTTATCAAATAGTATTTTTGATAGCTACAAAAATGAAGAGACCCATGGAAGCTTTACCAACTGAGATACCTGATCAAGAAAGTAAAGTTGATGTCGAAAAAAATCGAAGAGAACAGTTGGGAAACTTGTCATTGTTCTTTAGGTGACGATCTAGATAAAACAATTCAGATTAGGTTTTTACTGGAACCTGACTTAAGGGAGAAACTGATATCTTTTCTTTGAGAAAATACCAATATCTTTACTTGGCTAGCCTCTGACATGCCCAGAATCTCAGCTGATGTTATTGTACATAAGCTTAATATTGATCCAAAACATAAACCAGTATAGCAAAAGAAAAGCCAAATTTATCAGAGAGACACAATATCCGAAGTGAATTGCAAATATTGTCATGGTTAAAAAAGCTAATAAAAAATGGAGGATCTATATTAATTATATCGATCTCAACAAAGTTTGTCTAAAAAATAGCTTTTCTCTCCCAAGGATTGATCAACTTGTTGATGCTACTTTAGGATACAAATTGTTAAGTTTCATGGATACTTTTTCAGGCTATAATCAGATCAGAATGGCTCTGAGGAAGAAAAAATATGGCTTTCGTCACTAAAAAAGATTTGTATTATTATAAAATGATGCTTTTGATCTTAAAAATATAGTGTCATATACCAATGCCTAGTGAACAAGATCTTAAAGCAATAAATTGATCGCAATATGGAGGTCAATGTTAATGATATGTTAGTAAAAAGTACTAAGTCAGATCGGCACATTACTAATCTAAAAGAAATTTTTGGTGAACTCCGCAAATATCAAATGAAGCTTAATCCCAACAAGTGTGCTTTTGGAGTGACTTCAGAAAAATTTTTAATTTTTTTATGGCTCAAAGAGGAATTGAAGCTAATCTTGAGAAAATTCAAGCTCTACATGGTTGGGATTTGACGTCTTGAATTCGATCCACAGGAGAAAAATTCAAGATGGAGCCCAAAATGCATCGCACGATGATGCGGAGGTCTGGAGATGCAGCATGTGGAGGCTCGCAGTACGGCGCAGCCCACAAGCACATGCAGACCTGTGGGACACACAGTCCAAGCCTACAACACGTAGCCCAGTGGGGCCTACAGCGTGCGGCATAGGAGTCGGTGTGGCCCAACACAAGCGCGCAGGCTGCGCAGCCCAGTGCGGGCACGCGCACGTCCTTGTTTGAATTTTCTCATGGTCCATAGTGAACTACGAGAAGCTAGTGTGGTCCATGCGAGTGCCATGGACCGGCCCAATCCACAGCCCAAAAATCGTGGTCCATGCGATCCTTTGTGGATCCAACGGTGATCTGGGATGCTTTTATGTGATCTAAGGGCCACGGATGCGAGTGGGGAAGATCCAACAGCCAAGAAGGGGATTGGAGTCCTTTTGACGGTAGGATTTCGACGGAGGTTGGGTTTTTGCTCTATAAAAGTTGCCTGATGGCCCATGGAACAATGTGTAGTTGGCTGGAGTCGGCATTAAGCACCTGAGAGGCACAGGAGCTACAGAGAGAGTTGGAGCAGCAGCCAAAGCCTAAGTAGAGTCGGTAAAGGATCTCTTTGAATTTTTTATGAGAGCTTTTGTAAGGGGTGAGAGGTGAAAAATTCTTATTGAAAGAGAGAGGTTTATGAGAGTTGAGAGTGTGTGATCTCTTATTATAATTATTTTTTTTCATAGTGAAGCTTTGCATGCTCTGTGAAGATAGATCTTGGTCTGATCTACGTATTTGATTGTATCTTTTTTATTTCTTCTTTCTTTCTACTGCAAAAGTAGTACCAGATCTTCAATAATTAGTATCAGAGCCAGATGGTATCAGAGTCGTGGTTATCCAAGTTGCACGATGTTGATCAAGATTGAAGAAGATGGAGAAGTCAAGTTCAATCAAGATGGAGATCAACCGGTATGATGAGACGAGTATTTTCTTCTTGTGATAAGTGAGAGTAAAGATATGCTCATCCAACAAGAGTTGATTGATACTCTTTTGTGCGAGGAGAAATCGACTACATGGAGGTGAAAGATTGGAGGCAGCTTCAGATGCAAGCGATGAGTATGATCCGCTTGTACTTGATGGATGATGTAGTAATTCATGTGCTTGGCAAGACTTTTTCGATGATGATGTAGATGAAGCTTGAAAAATGTACATGATGAAGTCACTCAGCAATGTGCTCTTCCTCTATAAGCAATTCTATCAGTTTCGGATGAACGAGGGATAGAGCATGCAGGAGCATCTTAACAACTTTCAGAAGATCCTCATCGATCTCCTCAGCATTGACGAGAAGATTGAGAAGAAGACTAAGATGTTGGTCTTGCTTTCATTATTTTCTCCTTCTTTTGAGTCTTTGGTGACTGCTCTTCTTATGAGAAAGAGCACCATCAAGATGGAGGAGATTACTTCTGCACTACTCCAAAATGAGATTCTCAGACGAAAGAATTGGACTTCGAGTTTAAGTGGTGACTCAGCTTTGATGATGACTGGAGATGATGGTGGCAGAAGATAAAGCAATAGAGGATTCAACATGGGCAGTCCAAGTCCAGGTCGAGGGATTCGAGTAAGATCAGATGCTACTAGTGTGATGATTGGGACATCATATCAGAGATTGCCTGTAGCTCAAAGATCGGATAAAGACTACTATACCGATGGCGAGTAGTGATACAGAAGATAGTGATGATGTTCTTCTGGTGACTGATGAGGTATCTACTTCTTTTCTCAAGTAAATTTTGGATCTGCTTGTTCACATCATGTGTTTGCAGAGAGGAGTTGTTTAACTTCTTAGAGAACAATGAGGGTACTATTCATCTGTCGAATGGATCGAGCTATGAGATCAAGGATAGTGGGATAATCAGCTTATAAACACATGATGGAGCAGTGAAAAAATTGAATGAGATACGATACATATCCAGCTTTAAGAAAAATCTAATTTCACTAAACAGATTGGATTCAAGTGGCTACAGATGGAGAGCTGATGATAGAATTCTAAAGTCATGCACGGTAGTAGGGTTGTGATGAAGGGAAGAAAGTATGAAGGACACTACCTCTTGATAGGAAGCTCAGCGTGAGGTGGAGCTTCAGGAGCCAGTGGAAGCCCAGCATGAGGTGGAGCTCTAGGAGCAGGTGGATCGAGCATGAGACAGGAGTTTTAGGATGATGATAGGCGATATCGCAAGATAAGTTTCTATTGCTAGAAGAGGCTATCCCAAGCAAGTCTCAGGTCAGGAGGATCACAGCACATGACAGAGATGAAATCGAGTGTCTGGCTTAACTTTCATATTTATCCATCCATGAGCAGTCAGACGTATGCCTTAGGACATAGCGACAAGATCATCCAAAGCTCTCAGAGTTAGGTGGAAGCCGAATGTCGAGTCGAGGTAGAGATTGTTGGGATTTGGCACTCGAATTTGATCCACAGGAGAAAAACTCAAGATGGAGGAGCTCAGAATGCAGTGCACGATGATGCGAAGGATCGAAGATGCAGCACATGAGGCCCGCAGCATGGCGCAACCCCAAGCATGTGCAGACCCACGAGATGCGTGGCCCAGGCACGGGCATAGCCCAGCATAGGTGGGCATGCGCGCGGTCCAGTTTGAATTTTTCTTGCGATCCACGGTGGACTGCGAAAGTTGGCACGGTCCACATAAGCACCGTGGACAAGCCCAATCCACAGCCCAAAAATCATGGTCCACGCGATCTTTTGCGCGATCCAACGATGATCTGGGAGGCTTTTTGCATAATCTGAGGGCCACAGATGCGAGCGAGGAAGATCCAATGGCCAAGAAGGAAATTGGAGTACTTTTGAAGGTAGGATTTTAAGGGCTCGTGGAATAGTGTGTAGTCGGCATTGAGCACCTAAGAGGCAAAGGAGCTACAGAGAGAGCCAGAACAGCGGTCAGAGCCTCAGGTGGAGTCGGTAGAGGATCTCCTTGGATTTTTTATGAGAGCTTTTGTAAGAGGTGAGAGGTAGAGCTTCTTGTTGAAAGAGAGAGATTTATGAGAGCTGAAAGTATGTGATCTCTCTTATAATTATTTTTTTCATAGTGAAGCTTTGCATGCCTCATGGAAATAGACCTTTATCTCATCCATATATTTGATTGTATCTCTTTTATTTCTTCTTTCTTTCTGCTGCAACAAGTAGTACCAGATCTCCAACATACTTGAAATGAAGCATCCAAGCTCCGTCAAAGAAGTTCAACAGCTCACTGAATGAGTGGCTTTGCTCAGTCGATTTATTTTCAGATTAATGAAAAAATATCTTCCCTTCTTTAAAATTCTAAGGCAGATTAAAGACTTCAGTTGGTCAGATGAATGTCGAGCTATCTTCGACGATCTCAAGAAATATCTTAGAACAGCTCCATTATTTTAAAATAATGGAATGTGAGAATTATTTATATATTTATCTATTTCAGCTAATGCTGTTAGTTCGATTTTGATCCAAAGAGATGTAGAAATACAAGGATCAATTTATTATACAAGCAAATTGCTTAAAGATGCTAAAACTCAGTATTCTAAAATTGAAAAGATGATTTATGCTCTCATCACAATGGCAAGACGGCTCCATCTTAATTTTCAGACTCATTCTGTCATAGTTTTGACCGACCAACCTTTAAAGTTAGTTTTGCAGTGACTTAATACTTCAGGTCGGATAGCTAAGTGGACCATCGAATTGAATGAATTTGATATTTATTATTGACCTCGATCTTCATTGAAAGCTCCAGTGCTAGCTGATTTTATTATTGAATGCTCTATTCCTGATGAAGAACCCATCCTGAAAGGCTTGAAAAATATGAATACAAATTTTTATTGGATATTGCATGTTGATGGAGCCTCTAATTCAAAAGGAAGCAAAGTTGGTTTGATTCTAACAAGTCCAAAAGGCATTGTCACTGAACGTACCCTAAGATTTAATTTTGATACATCAAATAATGGAGTAGAATATGAAGCACTAATTGCAGGACTTAAGATGGCTAAAGAGCTTCATATTAAAAAGCATAATATTTTCACTGACTCTTAGCTTGTCATTTGCCGGGTATGAGATCAATTTGAAGCTAAAGATTCTATAATATATCAATATTGCATAATATGAAAGAATTATCAAAAAATTTTGGAGACCTAGAAGTTATACAAATGTCCTGATTGAAAAATATCCGAGCTGACACTCTGTCTCATTTGGCCGCATCGGATTTCTTTGAACTTAATCCAAATATCCTTATTGATGTTCTTGAAAAGCACTGTATTAAAGCCCTATCTGTTGCCCAAATTGAACATGAGCCAAGCTGGATTGATCTACTAGTAGAGTATATTATCAAAAAAATTTTACCAACTGATCCAGTAGAAGCAAGGAGAATTAAAAAATAGGCTTCATAGTATATCATTCTAGACAATCAATTATATAAGAGATCATATTCATCTCCACTGCTTCGATGTTTGAGATCGTCAAAACTAATTATACCCTTCGAAAAGTTCATAAAGAAATTTATAGCAATTATTTGGGGGGCAGATCTTTAGCTTATAAAATAATCCGACAAGATTATGATTGCCTACTATTTAAAAAAATTCTACCGATTTTATCAATAAATATAATCAGTATCAAAGGTACACTAACATTCAAATCAGTCTACAGCCGAGCTGATTTCTATTACAGCACTTTGATCTTTTGGTATATAGGGGATGGATATTCTGGGATCTTTCCCAATAGTCATAGGACAAAAAAATTTTTTGGTTGTAGTCATTAATTATTTTACCAAATAGGTAGAAGCTGAATCCTTAACATAAATCATCAGAAGAAGATGAGAGATTTAGTGAGGAAATTAATTATCTATGTTTCGGTTTGCCTCGAGTTATAATCACTGGTAATGGATGGCAGTTTGACAATCAAAAATTCAAAAAATTCTGTTCTAAACTCCATATTGATCACATATTTACTTCAATTGTACATCTATAATGAAATGGAGAAGTCGAAGTCATTAATAGGACTATCCTTCAAAGTTTAAAGATAAGGCTCACTGAAGCTAAAGGACTCTAGATGGAAGAGCATTATAATATTCTCTAGGAATACAAAACTACACCTCAAAGATCAACTGGAAAAACACCTTTCAAACTCACTTTTGGTATCGAGACTGTAATACCAGCTGAGATCGATCTACTTACGATGAGAATGAAAAATTTTCATGTAGAAAGCAATTCAGACGGTTAAAGAATGATCTTGATTTACTTGATGAAAGTTGAAAAAGAGCCCAAATCCATATGACAGCTTATAAACAGAAAGTAGCCAGATATTATAATTCTCGAATAAAGCTCAAAATTTTTTATAAAGGTCATCTGGTTCTTTGACGAGCTAAATTCTTAAACAAATAGAGCAAGAAAAACTAGCCTCAAATTGAGAAGGATCTTATCGGATTGCCGAGGTAATTCGTCCAGGAGCTTGTCGAATTGAAAATCTGGATGGCACAATCATCTCAAAAATAAGGAATACTGAAAATCTTAGAATGTACTATCAATAAATTTTTTCAATAAAGCATTCAATTTTTATCCCATTGAAAATAAAGTTCTGATCAAAAGTTTTTTTCAAGAATTCTTCTTTATCCAAATAAGATCGATGAAAACTGATCAAATGAGGATGATTATAAAAAAAATATTCAAGTGTCTAAACGAAGTTGGAAAAAGTCGAACTAAGGCTATGAAAGTCCCAACCAAATCAGGACAACCTGACGTGAGATACCATCTCCAGATTGGACCTCACCAGAAAATATGAGACATCCGATCTTCGGATTAGACCACACAAGATAACGTGAGATACCCGATCTTCAGATTGGATCTCATAAAAAAATATGAGACATCCGATCTTTGGATTGGACCTCACATATTTACGTAAGATATCCGATCTTTAGATTGGATAATTGAAATATTTTGATCTCCAAATCATATTTTGCAGATGAAAGAATGGATTAGATCCCACAAAGAAAGCACTCAAGTCTATAACTAGGTTTTGCTAATAATAGTTGTGAAAAGATGGCGCGAATCATGAATTTATGGATAACCAAATCCGATCTACTACCCCTGACTCAGTTAAAGGTATTTTTGAAATCTTTGCATTGAATGATCAGAGATTGATTTATCTTTAGTTATCTGATCTAATTCAGTTCTGTTCAATGATCAGATTACTTATTAAAGTTAATCACATTGACTTCCTTTATTTATCTGATTCAAGAATGATCATTTGACCTACTTGTCTAACCGATCTTAAATTGCATACACTCATGGTCATTTGATCAATGTCAGAAAATAAATAACTTGTGCATGTTTCGAAATAGTAAAAATCCAGATCGAATCGTTTAAGATTGGTTAAAAGGAACAAGCATAGACATTGAAAAAATTTCTATTTCATTAATATGGAAAGAACAATTATAAGAGAGCCCACATCGGACTGATACAAAAGTTAAAAAAGCAAAGAAAAATACAATTCAGGCCTTAGCCTAAGAATTATCTGCTGGTGGAGCCGAGCTAGAATCTTTCTTGGCTTCTTCCTTCGGAGGGGCTTCTACGATGATGACTTCGATCGGACTGGTTGGAACTTCAGTTGGAGGTACCTCGAGGGAAAGAGTCGAAGAAAGTTGAATGATTGTGGCTTCAGAAGTCACCTGAGCTACTGCTTCCATAGCTGTCTCTATCGTGATTTTGTTGAGGTTAAGGTCAGAAATATATTTGATAATCTAGCATCTGTAGCTCTTGAAACCATAGTCAAAAGCTCCTACTGAGGTTTCAATCACCTCATCTTGAAAAATGTCTGAGTTCTTATAGTCCTCAATAACTTGGGAAATCCACTCTTTATCTTTGTCGAGCTATTGTTGATATGAGAGCCTAGCCTCTTCATGCTTTTGAATGGTTTCCTTAGCCTCATTCAACTTGTTCTCCAGCTTGGAGATCCTCTCAGCATTTTTTTGTAGTTGGTCATCTTTTTCGGCCAATTGATCGTCTTTTTCATTCAGCTGATATTGATTCTCCAGTAGTAGCTTATTTTTATCCTTTATGGTGTCCATCCTCTCTTGGAGCTGGTTCTTCAGTCTCTCTATTATTTCACCTTCTTTGACGGTCTTCTTCTCTGCTGCTTCTTAGCTTTCTCGACTACCTTCTTGACCTTTTTCTCGACCTTCAGCCCTCCTCCAGAAATTTTTTATTTTTAAAAAACCACACCATGTGCTCATACAGCAACCTAAAGTATGTGGCTGACCGTAGAAAAAAGGCAAAACATAGTTAGATCGGCAAAAAATCGATGTAAAAAAAAGGAGAGAAGAAGTGATAATTACAATAAAATATAAAATATTTATTAATTGACTTTTATTTCTTAAGAATTGATACTTTTGCTTATGTTTTGTTAGAAAAAAGATCGTCAATGAAAAAAGCCTGATTCATAAGTTTAAAAAAATTGAAACAAATCGGATTCAATTTGGATCCCGAATGAAGAGCCAAAGCCAAAAGAAAAGAAAAAAATAAAAAAAAAAAGAAAAGGAAAAAAAACCTAGCTGGGCCAGCCCATTTGACAGCATGGTTCACGCATGGTTCACAGAACCAAAACCACCTTAGGGCCGACGGCGATCTATCAAAATAAGCCACGACTCACACGTGGTGCATAGACCCCGCTGTGTCGGATCTATGGGCGGTCCAAGAGAACAGTCCCCTGGTCATTATCATGGCGCATAAGCGGACGGCTTCTTTTTATGCACTATTGGATGGTAGGGAGTGATTTTCTCACAGGATCGGATGGCGAGGGAGCTTTAAACCATATAAAGCGGTGGTGGCCCACTAAAATGCGCGATCGGATGGCTGCGCTTCAATTCAGACTTGATCGGACGGTCGGGATTCCTAGACGGCTGAGAGAAGGAGTTTGGGCTTCATTTGTGCACAATCTGATGGACGATAGTCGATTTGAGCTAAGATCCGACAGCTGTGGTGGTTATCGACCTGATTTGAGCTAATTTTGAGATATTTTGAAGCCATTTGATCTTGATTGAAGGGCTGTGACATTCCATGCGGTCTGGACGTTGATTTCATAATATTTCTGAATGCTAGAAGGAGCCCTATTTAAAGGAGACCGTGGCAACAGGAGGGGGATCCATCAGAGGAGCGAGCAGCTACCCAAAAAAAATTAGATTTCTTTTATTTTAGGATTTGAGAGGCAAAGAAAGTAGATGCACGGCTGAAACTCCTCCATCTCGAAGAGAAGATGAAGTTCTTCATGTTACAAATTTATTTTTCTTTGTTCCATCTTATGTATTTATTTTATGCAATGATAATAAAATTTTTTTCCTTAATTATTCCTGTGTTGTATTTTTTTGAATAAATTAGACTTTTAACAATTTATTCTCCAAGAAGACGCATCGCGATCCAGACTAGATACAGTTTGTACTTGAATAGGAGATAGATTATCTTAAAATTAATTTATTTTTTTATATGAATTTGGGATAATCTATGCTCATAAAGGATGGATCGTGATCCATGAAATACGGTTCATACTCAGATAGAGATAGGTTACACTCAAAAACCAATTAATTACAAACCTTTGCAAAAATAAATACCAAAATCTGTTAACAAGAAGAATGAATTCTTGATACCTGAGATGTGTTAAGTTTAATTATTTTTTTAATTAAATTATCCTATTAATTAGTTTTTATAAGTTCTCAATCAAAATATTTTTAAATTTTTTTTCATAAAATAATTATCCTAGATCCCTGAGGATTCGATTTGACTCATCCTATTCTATGGAGCAGTAGTCGGTTAATTTTTATCTTTGATTGCTCTCGCGACAAGAGCGCATCAAGAAGAAAAAAAAAAAAAAAAAATACATACATCCATTATGCTGTTGAAACCGTAGTTCACCAATTGATCCAGGAAAGATCTCTCCTCCAAACATCAAGATCTTTCTAGGACATCATCTTCACAAAAAGGTCTCAGTCCAATCCTGGCATCTCCAAAAATGAAGCGTTCGCCAAGTCTATCCTCTCCAATGAAGTAGACGGTGGATTATTGTCTGGGGCTTGGGTCCTCAGCCGTTGGTCGATCGGTCAAGCTGCCTTGGCCGATGTCAGAGAAAGTGCTGGGGAGGACCCCTTTCATTGCATTGACTCTTTAGGAGGTGACCACCTTAATAGCTTGGCAAGCTTGCTTCGCCACTAGAATGATGGTGGAGATCGACACGGCATCAATGTCGATCACTATTGCCCTAGATAATAATCGAGAGATAGCCGATCTTGGAGGAACAGTCTCCTTGATCATTTTGGGTGCAGAGGCAAGAGTAGGCTAGTCTACTTGAATTTGCTTTCTCTTTTTGGACTTGCCATCCTTTGCATATTGAACTTCTTTATTACTGTTACATAAAAATAAAAATTATTAGTGGATGTAGATATTGATAAAGAATAATAAAATTATAAAAAAAATTAATATTTAACTTATTCTGAGAAGAGATCTGACTGATACCGACGTTAAGCAGAGATTGATATGACACCCATAAGCTCATTAGAGTTGTAAATGGGTAAGATCTGGATCGGAACCTGCATATCCAGACCCAGACCCGATCTCAAAGAGTGGTAGTGGATCCAAACCCAATTACCCGATGGATCTAGATTTCAAAGACCATACCCGGACCCTAATGGATCTCGAGTATCTGGATCCGGATCCGGGACCCTCCTCCCTGGTTACAGTCCCTAGCCAAGTGCCCAGTCCTCCCATAGTTATAGCACGGCCCACCACCACCACAGCTACCACTGCTATACCCGCTGCCATATCCTCCATCGTCGCCCATCCTCCACCTCTCCCCCCACTCTCCCAGCCTCTCCCGTACCCACCGCCACCGCTTCCATAACCCCCACCATACCCTCCGCCATATCCTTCGACTCCCTTGCCTCTGTCGCCAGAGTATTCCCTACCTCTGCCTCCACCGTAGGAGGAGATAGTGAATCCACGGGGAACTATGATGTCGACGGCCTTGGAGCGACCGTCGTTGCCATGCTTGATGGCGAACTAGATGGCGTCGCCCTCAGCGAGAGTGCGGAAGCTGTCGGAGCAGATGGAGGTCTGATGGACGAAGAGGTCCTCGCCGCCAGCGTCAGGGGCGATGAAGCCAAATCCCTTCACACCGTTGAACCACTTCACCATCCCCGTCTCCCGACTCTCCTGCGCCATGCCCACCCAAAAACCCTAACCCTAGATCGAGCGGCGACGGAGAAAGACTTCAGGGATAGGAGACTTCCAAGTTCCAGTTTTTGGCCCCCTCTTTTTGTTCCCTTTATGGCTGCGTGGAATTTGAAACGAGGGATGAGAATATATATATATATATATATATATATATATATATATATATATATTACATTGGGGTCCCGGGTCCTCCGGATCTGGGTATCAAATACCAAGATGCTATCCGATTTTTATTTCTATAAACGGATCCGGGTCCAAGTAATTGGGTTTAAGCCTAATACCAAGCCCGAACCCACTGGATAAATACCCACAGGTTTGGGCTTGGATCGGTCTGTTGACAGCTCTAAAGCTCATTTTGGGTACTTTCGTACTCAGAAGCTCTGCAAAAGCACCTCGTAGTCAGATAATACTTCATTATTCGAGTTCTATTTGGTTTTAGGGTTATACCATTTGCAGCTGAAACCCCATAGAACATCGGAAGAAACAAAAAAAAATAGATTTTTCCAATCATGTATGGTAGAAAGAAGGGCATGATCGAACTTACACTTAAGTCGAGATAAAAAGTACCATCGGTCTTTTTTATAGGGATGTTTCTTTAGGACGAAGAGTGTCTTGAAAAAGAAATCCTAAGTTTTATGACGGAGAATACATGGCAAATGATGAAAACTATGATCATCCTCGAGGCATTGGGAGTGACTTGGGCTGGATGAAGTCTATACAAATCAAAAACATTGCTGAAGAAGGGATGTAAAGAAAATCGAAGATCAGACCAAAGTATCTCATCATAAAATGCAATACAATCCTCTGGAGATTCAATTATCCTGCCATCCTGATCTGGTTCTATTAATTGAAATTCTTCAGAAATCATACTTCTCCCTAAGTTTCTAAAGGTCGAGATCAGTCACAACAGACTGCTCAGTAATCGATCCGAGATAATCTCTGAGTCTCCTTATAGAAGACTCTGGATCATCTCGACTTAAGTAGCAGCTAAGATAGATTTTTCACTTCAAAATCGAGTAGCGACTGGATCGACTGAGATATCTGGCTGCTCTGACTTGTCTCGTTACTATATTGGATGACATTTTGAAAAAAAAGAAATACAAAGATGGACAGGAAAGGAAGGGTATTCCAAAGAAACAAGATAAAGAAAGAAAACTATCTAAAAGGAGGAATGGAAGGCTTCAAAAAATAAAAAATTTAGATCTTTATGGAATGGAGACGGAGGTGAATACCTAGTGGATGGGGGAAGACTTAGGAAACTTTTGAATAGCTTTTTTGCCTCTCTTTTCTCCGACTTCCAGTGACTTTGAAGAACTCCCTTCTTCGACACCGACATTAAAAGGGTACTTGGAATATTTTGACAGAGTCTTGGTTAGGAAGAAACAGTAAAGTAGTTTTTGAATACCGAGCAGACCTATTTATAAAGCTTTTTAATGGTTTAGATTGATTTAGTACTCCATCAGATCGATGCTATTTGTCAGCCATCCAATGACTTTGCAGAGAGCCATTTCAACGCATCTTTTCCTGATTAAGCCACATAAATAGGATCCATGTGATAGTTGGAATGACCAATTTATCGTGATGCTTGGCATGCACGTCTCAGGGGCTAGCCACCCAGGTAATTATGGTCTTCTGATTTTTCAGATGCCCATCATTACTAGGTACGATGAATCACTTTCGAGAAATGGTGCATTGTCTCGAATGATTAAAAATTAATATTTTTGACCGTCGGCAATACAGGATATTTATTATGATGGTACAGGTCGGATGAGTCTCTGAAAAAACTTTCCATACTGATGTGAAGTATTTCACTTCGGTCTGAAAAATGAGGGGCAAATGTTGGCGCATGTTATCCAACCTCATCATCATCTGAACATATGAAACAGATTGTTATCTGGGTTAAATGTTCTTTCAGGTTATATCAATATATTACCGATCTACCTCTTCATGATAACATTCGAATCGGGCTAACCTAGAGTTGCTATTGAAAGGCATAATGTTCATCTAAGTTTATGGCCGATCTGCAATAAATTACTTCGACACTCAACTAACATGGTTATTAGCACTAAAGGTATGATATCTGATCTCATCTATTCTACGTCGGCATGTTATCGATATACCATCAAAGATGCAAACGGTTATCCGACAACCGTCATCCAGCTCAGTAATAACTATCTTTCAATTATTTTCATTATCATATAGGCAAACATCCCACGATCTTCACACAGCTGACTATTCTGTCACAACAAACTAACAGCTTAAATAGATTCCTAATGGCCTAAACAGATTCCTATCAGCCTAACAAATTTTTTTAAGACCTAACGAGCTTCTTCTATATAAAGAGGGATAGGATACTCTCCGGAAATAAGTCATAAGCACAAAAATTAAACTTTGCTATATTTTTTCATCGAAAAAATTAGAATTTTTTTATTTTTTTTATTTTTAAATTTTGCTTTTTATTTTTTTACTTTTCGATTTTTATTATCTGTTCTCGAGATTTCGGTAGCTTGAACATCGAAAAATTTTAAATCAAAAAATATTTTATTAATTTTAAATTTTTTTATAAATTTATTCGTGATCTATTGATAAGATTCTTAGCAGATCTTCAGATCGGTTCTCGACGATCTCATCTACTGCCAATCGAAATCTTGGTGCAGCAATATTCATTTCTAAAAGTAATCACACCTCGGACCAATACACCTGATGCAGCCTTAAACGCGCATAATGGCATTATGTTGTTGGGATTCGGGCAGGTCACAATTAACACGGCAACACTGGGACCCACTGAGATCAAGCTCAAGGAGAAGAAGCAGCTAGCCTCCAAAGTCTAAGCCTTTCAGCCCAATCCATGGCCAATCAACTCAATAAATGATCCAAGCCGAAGAGAATCTGTTCGTGGAAGCAGTGTAAGCCCTCCGCTCACGAGGTTCCAGTCCTTCCATTACATGCAATATAGCCATAGTACATTCCTGAATTGTTACATCAGTAAAATGTTGAAGTATAATTCTAAATTTGTTAGGATACGACCTTAGTAGATTCAGAATTTCAATTTCAACTATAAATAAAGCTAATACCAATATGAAAATAACTAATTTAAATTCAACTAAATGAACCCATCTCTATGGCTTTCCTCTTTCGTTCTTATTAAAAAAATCTTTTTAAATTAAACATATTTATCGATAAAAAATATAATCTTTATTAATATTAGGACGGCATATACAAAAAAAAAAAATGAAAAGTGGGCAATCCAGTACAGATATGAAAGCTGACATGAAGACATCCCATGTCAGCGATCCGGAGCTGGCAGCACCAACTTTCAAGTCGCTTCAGGTAAAGAACACGTAAGGGACAAACCATAGGTATCTTAGTCATGACTTAATCCAGTACAGTCTGATGATAAGACCAAAACCTATTTTTTTTAACCGGGAAAACCTTAAGATCCACATGAACATTTAAAAAAAAAAAACTTGACACAAACGCAACTCCATAAAATGAAATTAAATCTCACGTACGGCCTAAACAGAGTTGTGTCCCAAGTGTTGTTAACCATAGTCATAATCAAGGCGTAGACTTTTAATTTGAATATCCGCTTAGAATTGGAAGAGGTAGATACCCAGTAGATAAAATCAAGATAATAGCTACGATATAATAACACCTTGGATTATTATATTACAATTTACATGATGTGACATTATGTACCGGTTATATATATATATATATATTGATAAAATAAATTAATCATATAAGCCTACTATGTATAACCAAGAATATATTTTTCAAATTTTAAAAAAATAAATTATAATTTTTTTTAAATTTTTATTTATTCACTTATATTCAATAATTTGTAAAACTTACATTTACATTCACATAAATTAATAGTATTAATTAAATTATTTATATAATATAAAAAGATAAAAATATTTTTGAGGTTTTCTTTTTTTTTTTATCTTTTAAATGATGCTTCTCTAACGTCAACACTTCCTTCTCCATCCATCCCCTGGCAACACTTCTTGATATCATTTCTCTGATCTCAACACTTCTTCCTAACAAAATTAAAGAACTGGCCAAGACCGTATTTCACTAAGATCTCTCATTTTTTGCTGATGTTTTTTAATGCAATATAATAACCCTGAGATCTCTCATTTCTCTGGTCAGGCCAATCACTACCTTCCTTGGACTCGATTTCTACCTATCTATTGCTAGCTACCTGATCCAAAGGATTGGTTGAACTCTCTGAAAATATAGATAGAAGTGTCTCAGCTACCTTGATAATCATATGTTCCATCTCTACTACTTTAATTGTTTGCTGCTTGTTGTCATCTTCAAGTCTTGCTTTGTTACTATTGCATGAATTTTCTAGTAAGTGAATATTATTAGAAGCTTCAAGAGTTGGGACCTTTATGCTAGAAACCTTGTTGCAATCAGAATGGCTTGAGTTGTTCCTGAATCAGCTGCAATAGAGCAAACTACATGTTCTTCAACACATTTATCTGATGAAATGCATTCTATCTCGTTGCTGCAGGTTGTTACTAAAGTCGACTTTCTGCTATCAATATTAACATTGTATGTAGCTGAACCAGCACGTCAACTTTTGCTTCTTCTGGTTCATATAAGCTTGCATCAAAAGGGGCTGTTGTGTTGACACTATACTGAATTTCTCTAGTAGAAAATCTATAAAATCCTTCCTCAAAGTCTCTGTATGTAGCAACGTGCTGGGTCCTTAGCACTGGATTTTTCATGCATGCTTATGATCTAATCCATATTGATTATCATTATACTCGGAAACCTTAGTACCTTTTGCTGAAGCCTGAGTGCAAGATGGATGTGTATGTTTACTGCCATAAAACAATCAATCAATATTTTTTTTCATGAATTTTTTAGAGGAAGATCATGCTGAATTGTCAAAGAGGATTCTTTTGGGCATCAGCTCTAGCTCCTCTTTGCAGAGATCACCTCTGTTGTCCATCATGGAGGAATCGAGAATGATAACTAGCAAGGGAGGTGAAGGGAGAGGAAGAGCTGGCAGAGCAACTTGATGAGCTCAAGGAGGAGTGAAAGGCATTATTTTAAGAGAGCAACGAAAGTTTTCTCATGTTTGAGCACCTAACCTAACCTGAGAATCAATCAGGTGGGTGGATGGCCCGACAGAAGTACCACGAGACCACTAAGGATGGACAATCCCTCAAGAAGAGCATCTCCACCTCATTCATGAACACCTTTGAGAAATGGTATACTACGTTGGAAGTCCACAAACACTCATCCCAGGACTCTGATTGGATCGTTGTCCATGGCCATGTCTACGATTGCACCGGCTTCATCAAAAATCACTCTGGTGGTGCGAACAGCATCCTCATCAACGCAGACACCGACTGCACGAAGGAGTTCGATGCCATCCATTCCAACAAGGCCAAGCCATGATCGACACTTACTGCATCGATGAGCTGATCGTCACCAACTACTCTAATAACTCCGTTCATGGTGGTTTTAGTCTCTCCAACCTCGTGACCATCGGTGAGGCTTCAAAAAATCCCATTGAAGCTCTAACCAATCCATCAGAGAAGATACCTTGCAGGCTTATATCCAAGACCATCATACCGTGTGATATTCACATGTTCTACTTCGCACTTCAGCAACCAAGTTCTAGACCTCCCCATCGAGAACCACATATTCTTGCGCACCACCATCAAGGGAAAGCTCTGCATGTGGCCTTACACCCGAACTAGCCCCGTGGTTAAGGTCAACCATTTCGAACTCCTTATCAAGATCTACTTCAAGGGTGAGAACCCGAAGTTCCCCAATGGCGGGCTCATGTCCTAGCACTTGGAATCGCTTCCTATGGGCTCCATCCTTGATGTCAAGGGATCAATGGACCACATTGAGTACTCTGGACGAGGAAACTTCCTGATCAACGGCAAGCCAAGATTTGTGAGAAGGCTCGTAATGATCGCTGGTGGGTCAAGGATAGGAGGAGGCGCTGGCGGCGCTTGCGAGGTTTAGGTGGGAGCGAGGAGATGGGAGTGGAAACAGCGGTGGCAGCGGCCGAAAGCGGAGGAGGAGGAAGGGGAAGAGAAATTAGGGTAGGGGAGGAAGAGAATGGGAGGAAGTGAGGATTTCGTATTTTTTTAATCTTTTATTTAAGATTATTTTGATTATTTTAAAATTTTATTATGATGTGATAACTAGATCCAAATTAACATTAAGGGATTGCTAATAGTATAGGTTAGACTGTAGGATTGAATAAAATATGAACAGTGTAAATATAGATTTTAAAAATTATTGAATATATTTATAATTTTGATTTAATCTTATAAAAATTATTATAATTTACCTAAAAAAAAAGTTCACCTGCGATGGACGTGTGTGCAGACGGGGCAATTGGGTAGGAAGGTCGCTGGCGGCCAAATGCCATCGGTGAAAATGATGGACAAATCGACGAGAGCATATGCACGGTGGATAGCATGCAATTGGGATTTGGTGAAATACATCGGCTAGCGTGGCGTGTTATCTACCGTGAAATTTGACATAGTCCGATTGCTTTTTTTTTTTTATTTTTTTTTTTGAAAAGATGGGGTACCGTGGCATGTTATCCACCGTTGGATTTGACATGGTCCGATTGCATTCGGAAGCTCCCGGCGTAGTCGATATGATATAGTCTGTTAAGTGAGTAATTATAGCCTGTTAAGGATAAGACTGAGAAAGACATGATCAGATTTTCTTGCCTCTTGGGGGAAAATAACGCTGCTAAAGGTTAGTGACTAAGAAAGGCATGATCGGATTTTCCTGACGAAAAATAATCCACCATCGAAGGTGATGAGACAGGCTATTTAATCCTTCTGGGATCGGCCCTTGTTGTGTAATGCAAAAACTGCCGGCAGCATTTCTTTTCTTTGGAACCACCTTCACGTGCCGTCTGCATTTTTTGGTTTAATGAATTGGGCCGGGTACGTGTGCTAGTTAACAACTAGGTGGCCATCGCATTCGCTAATCTAGTTATATTTGAGAGAAAAAGGGGGCGAAAAAGGGAAAACAAAAAAACAAACATAAAGGCCCTAACGTTGCTGCCTTTGTTTTTTTCCCAAAAAAAATCCAAGAAGAAAATTCAGCGGGACAAAATGGAAATGCATAATGACACCTTTCCTTTTTTTTTTTTTTTTTGACAATTGTTTATTTTAGAACTTTTGGCAGCAATTGTTTAAATTTTTTAAAACAAAGTAAAATACTGTTTCCAACTAAATCTCTAGGCGGAATTTCACTCCTTTGCAGGAAAATAAAAACACAAAACAAACAACAATACCAGGCAAGCCCAAATATTTTTCCTGTTGTTATCGTTGTAAAACCAAACCGTGTTGAGTTGATATGGACACTGAAGAATGGCAAGTAGTGAGTTTCGGTACCTAATATACATACACATAGCACTGCCTTTTAGAGCGAAAAAAGTTTGAATATTGTAGTTTTTAGTTTGTATGTGCTGTTTTGTGTCTCCCTCCTTTTTTTTTTTTTTTTTTCTTTTTTTTTTTGGGGATAAGAATATCTCCCTCTTCTTTTGTCCACACACACTTGAACTAACAGGTTCGACACTCTATCATCTAGCAATCGTCCAGGCTAAAGAGAAGGAGAGAACACAAGTCCAAGCACCATAGCAGTCCGGCACCCTATTACAGCTCATACACACTTCTTTTTAAACACTTAGCAACATATAAGTCCTTTTTTTTAACTTATTTTGATGTTCTGTCACTTCTGTAATGACAAGTCATGGATTTTTGATGGCACAACGCTAGCGTATCCAGTCGTCACGTCCAAAGTGAGGAGTAATAAATTTATTTTTTCTTTCAAGTATTCTTCAGAACTGTTCTTAAGTCATGAATGAATGGACATGACTAAGTCACAGGACCTGGCCCCCTCTCCATAAAAATCCTCTCTCCACCACTCCTAAAGGGTTTGGTTGGTGGCACAGAACTGTGTCAAAGTGAAAAAGGGGAAGTAACTTATCCTCCATTAAACAATAAAATATCGAGGCTTAGAAACTAGAAGCATGAAGATATGCAAGGGCGGAAGAACTATGACAAGAAGGTTCAAGCCATTCTCCTTTTACCTGAAATTATCGAACGGTACATGCCCTTGAGCTGATTTTTCCCAGGTCACTTATAGCCAACATAGAAAATACCAAAATGAAGTGACAGATACCGATGCAGACATCATGGAAATGATTATCTGAATTGCTTTTCTAATTTGGGCCGCCTTTGCCTAATTACTTATCAACAAGTTCCTCTGTTATCTGTCATACATCTTCAGGAGGCTTATCTAAAATTCCAGAGTCTTAACTTTCAAATTATAATCTCTAGAATTAATTATGAATCTGGTAGCAGAATGATGTTTTGCTTATAAAAGACCTATCCATCTCTACTTGTAGCTCACTGTTCTTCATACAGCTTGTGGCCTCAGAATTACTTATCTTTCCAAAAGCTTACAATTCTTGGCAGTAACATCTCCATGATTCTGAGCTTTAATAACCTGCCACATACTAGAAGACACAAGGTAATCTAATACGCTGTATACCATAACATCCTTAATGTACCAGGCCTATGATAGAGAGCATGACCCAGAATTCTTCTAGTCATGAGATCTCAGAAGAAATGCTAACCATAGCAAAATGAGGGACAAGTTTTTTTTTTTTTTTTTTCTTTTTACACCAGCACACCTACATATAGGGATGACAATGGATAGGATTTGAGTCGGATATTGTACTACCCATCTTTAAATCCAAACTTAATACCCTATACCCAAATCCTATCCGATATCCGATCGGATAAGAAAAGAGATACCTATCTCCATACCCAATGGATTCGGAAATACCCACGGATAACTCATTTCTCCATACCCCCCATACCCGCCCCATGCCTATCCCATACCCAAAAAAAATAAACCACCAAAATAATTTTATGCATATTATCAATCAAAACAAAATTATCAATTCAACATAGAACATAATTTATAAGTCCAGATTATAGAAATCAAACATAGAAATAGAATTACAATTTAACATAGAACATATAAATAATCAAAATAATTTTATATATTATCAACCAAAACAGAATTACCAAAACAGAATTATAAACATATATATTTGGATATGGCTCGGGTATTACTCATACTCGTAGGTTCGGATCGGATTCGAGTTCGGATTTGGATAGAAAACAGCACTACCCATACCCTACCCATATCCGTGCTACAATTTTCGAATTTTACTCAAACCCGATCAAACTCTATCTTTCGGGTTTGATCGAATTTGGATAGGATGCATATCCATCGGGTCGGATCGATTTTGCCATCCCTACCTGCATGTTTTGGCATAAGTCCCACCGTCTCTATATTGAAATCTCAAGCTAACCAATAGAAACCACATCATGTTGATTTAATTATTATTCAGAAAGTATACAACTTACATAAAGGCTACATGATCAATATTTAATGAGTATGGTAAGACTGATTCAAAAAGTCAAATAACAAAGTCGGTTTGTCAACAAGAAATTTTCTATCTGAGGTAAAACCAAAGTCCTGTAAACTGCTGGAACCGGACAGAAATGCAGAAGTGAGGTCCTACAAACCATCAAAAACGAGTTTATATGCATTTGTCTCCAGACTCCAGTTTAATATAACGTAAATGAAACTTTAAGGCAGTGAAACTTCAGGGCAAACAAATAAGAATGAAATGAAAATCAAAAAGATATATTTCTCCATTCAATGTCTGCAGTATATAGTATGCACAACCTATAGGTTCCTGAGCGCTTGGACCCAAATATGTTAAGCTGTATAAAAGGAAGTTAGATGGTTTGTTTGAAAACTGTGAGACACTTAATACAGCGATCATATAAGAATAAGCAAAAAAATACTAAAAAGAACTAAAAAACGGAGCATGCTATTACTATTACTTCTGTTGGCAACTGTTAGATAGATAGCACGAAATCACTTGCACAACTGACAGCGTAACCCACAATAAGGATCTAAGAGGTTCCTTATGTTCAGGATTGCCAAATCCTTTCCGGAAATTGGTATTGTCAATTTCAGGATATCAAATTGTCGTTCCAAGCATACACTTGAACTAATAGAATAAGATATCACATGGAGGCCATGATGCATATTCAACAAAACAAACAACAGCAGAAATTGTACTTCCAGTCTACCTACCATGCATATCTTATCTAACCTTGTAGATCTACTAATGGAAAAATAACATAAAATAAAATTTTAAAATTCGTCCACTTGCTAATATTCATCTCTATTTCTTCATTTCCTCACATCCTAGAGACAAGATCCAACTTGATACTTCATATGAGAAAGTGGGAAAGAATCAGTGATCAAAGTCCATGGTGGCATTGCCTTTGTCTAGGAATTTAGTATTCGAGATGCAAGATCAAGAAAAGCTAGAAAAAAGGAGAATCCAAGCTTATGGCTTTCATGGCCACATCATTTTATTTTCAAATCTAGTCATGGCTAATCTTTTGCTGAATCTAAACCTACCAAAGATCAGAATTGCAAGATTCATATCCAACCCAAATTAACCCAAGACAAAATTGCCATCCTCATCAAATTATACTCACTAAAAATTATAGGTTTCTTTCTATCCAAAAAGATAATTTGCCAACATTCCCCCTTCCCTATTAAAACAAGAAATGCCAAAAGCTCCATCTCAGTGATGTTAAGCTTGTCCTTCCTGGCCTCTAAGCTTTTCAGTCTCCCTCCTTGACATTTTCCTTTGTTCAATGTTACATATTGTCAGACCATCTCCACTTCAAAACCTTCACCTCTATTGGTGAAACCTTTTGCCTCATTTAGATTCCATATATTCTCTTTGCTAACCTTATGCTACATATTCTCTTTAGATTCCACATATTCTCTTTGCTGGCCTTTTCAATTTACCCTATCCAAGACTATACACAATCCAAAACCTTATGTATATCTTTGCAAAGAGATATTGATTAGAATGAAATTTAATATCCACGTTTAATCAAGGAAGGCATCAGGATTTAATTAGACAAGCACTCCTGCAACCACATGGGACTGCATATAAATAATCTATTCTAAAATTTAATTTAGGAGTTTTCTAATTATCCAATTGGTCATCCAATTCCTTAGTATTTTTATCCCCTTATATTTAATAAGTGCCATGGTTGTTCTCAATATGAAAGACCCCCAGTTATTTCTATTGTGGGACTCAGATTTCTAGTCTGATAGGTGAGAAGGTTTGGGCTGCCCATGACCGTACCAAAGCTTCACTTGAAACCACAATGTCTTAATAAAGTATATGATAAACTATGAGGTATCATTACATCACACAATATATATGACTAAAAGGTGTATTAAAGTCATGGCTCCTCATTTCATTCTTCCAACTCCTCTCATCCTACCTCCTCTCCCCTCTATCTCCTCCCAGAGTCCTCACTTATCATCTCTATGCACCCCTGCCACATCATAATGAAAATGAACACAACCACCTGGTGCATTGGTTACAGCTTTTCCTGCATTACACTTCAAGTTCCTGTGGCTGTTCCAGCCTCCACCCTTTCCTCTGTTAAATGCTTGGACCAAGATTTGGCCGGATATGGCCTTAAGCTGTCATCTATTTGCTATGACCAACCTCATTGATCCTTCCTTTAAATGCAAAGATTAGGAATCAAGGATTGAAACCAAAGAGCACCCAATTGTGGAAGCCACATTGTGACATAGGATGACAGGAAAGGTATAAAATTCCAATGCAAGAAGATGCATATTCAAAAAGCAAAATGGAAAATAATTAGTGGCAACACTTTCCAAAGTAAGAAAAGTTGGAGGACATCAAGCATTCATGAACTTTGTAGTCTAGGAATTAATTAACTTTTAAGATCGAACAACATAAAAAACCAACAACCCACAATCTTATTTAATCCTTGTGATAAGAGCACAAGAAACAGTCATCTCCTCAAAGGTCATATAATAAACTTTTGAAATCGGGCTTTATTCCACCCTCTCCATGGCCAGATTAATTGCAGTCAAGATCCTCATCTAGATTGTTATTTAGACAAAATTTCTAAATCATTGCCTTAAAGTAGATTCCTCCTGCAACTTCTTCTAGCCTCTTCCATTTTTCCCTTGTTCCAGATGAGAATGGTCAACACTTCTTTTTGGTACAGAGTTTGTGAGTCTTTTCAAACCACATATTAAAAAGAAAAGGATAAAAAAAGAATAAAGTTACTTTGTGATTTAGATTTACTGAAAACCACAAATAGTCTACAAGGAAATGAATACTCACCACCCCCCAACCAAAAAAACCAAAAAAAAAAAAAAGAATCCCTATGTAGACATGATCTTGTCCCCAATGATGCAAATATTTCTGATTGAAGTTTAAACATTTTGCATATTGACATTGGCTGAACACATGTTTGATTATTCAAATGGAATTTCAGCAGGACATTAGAGAGAAGGAATGGCTATATCAGTCGAGAATTTATAGAACAATTCTATTTGAAAAGGAAGAGCACAATATAATTGATATAATCTCAACTCATTATATATAGTATGCAGTACTTGCCAATTAACTCATAGTATATATCAGTTAAATCATTGAGCTACCACATTCTCTGGTAGAAGTTTATCATCACCAAAACTAAGAAGCATACTTAAGATTTGGTAGATGATGCTTCGTCATCTTTGTGCTTCACCATGCCGGAGTCCACCAGAATGGGCACCTCTGCCGCAAGCCACGGTGCAAGGCCCAAGCAAAGGGCATGTGCAATTCCAAACCTAGGACTGCCACCCAGATGAAATCAATCATCAGACAAAGAAAAGAAATGGTGTCCAAGCATTTGGAAAGAAGGGTCTTTATTGGAGGAAAAGAAAAAAAAGTAAATTTCAAGCATTCACCTTTTATGATCCTCCCAAGTCCTAAACATCTATAATCATGTCCACATCCTCCCTCATCCACGATAATACGCGATAATATCGCAAGTATTGAAGGTAGCTCTATTTTCTTTTTTTAGGAAAACAAGAGAGATAAAACTAAAATCCACGCATTTCTAATTCATCGATGTCTTTAAAAAGGGGAAAAAACATTCAATCATATTATATCTGGTGCTGCTTGAACAAAATCACCAACAGAATGATTTTCTTTCTTTCTTTTTTTTTTTTTTGGTGAGTGTGTGGGCGGGGTTGAAGAATCAAGGTTTTTCTTTGAGCAAATAAAACTAGAAATAATCATTACCAGTTCTTGGCCCAGAGGGGCTTGAAGTGGACGGTGAGGCAGATCTTCCCTCCCCGGTACATCTGAGAGTCGGAGAGATGAGATAAGGTTAGAAAGAGATGAAATATCGATTGATGAATCTATGAATCAGATACGATCTGCATGCTGCGGCATGGAATCAAATAGATGTGCTACGGTACCTTGTGGGTCTTGCCGTCGAGCTGGGGGAGCTCGATCTCGGGGGCGGTGGCCGGGTAGGTGACGGGGATGTCGAACTGGAGGACGAACTCGTAGCGGCGGAGGTTGTGGACGTACCAGCAGGTGCCCTCCCAGCGGGTGCCCTCCGGGTTGGCGGCGGCGATGCGGAACCAGTCGTTGTCTCCGGCCTTGTTCATGCTCGTGTACGCGATCAGCGCCCGGTACTCTTCCTTCAGCCGCTGCGTCCACGCCGCCCCGTCCCGCGGCCCCGCCCGCGTCGACAGCAGCGGGATCTGCGTCAGAGCCGATTTCGTATTCCGGTCCCAACCCTCCATTCTCCGATCTTGATCTGGATCGATCGGGTGATTGCTTTCCTTGATGCTTCCCCTCGTCCTCCCTCTGCGTCTGCCGCCGGACGGGCGCCCCTCTGTCCGCGTTATGACCAAGCAAAGCGACGTTTTGCATTTTGGCCTCCGTTCTTTCCCCTCTAGCATAAATCTCCCTGCCAGCGCCGCACAATGATAATTTACAAAAACGTCCCTCGATTTCTGCTGTTACAGTGCAAGATACCTTGATTCGTGCAAGGACGCAACAAAACACCCACCAATAAAAAGTGTGCGGCGAAATATGCAATATAGGACGCATGTGGTTCGCGAGAAGCAGAGGAGGAAAAGATAATTCCAAAAAATCAAGAGAGAAGTTTCTTATTTAGTTGGAGCTCCAAAAGAAGATAGGGTGGTAGAAGTTTTTCTCATATAAAGATACTTCTTATATTTTTTGAGATGTATAAATCTATAAAGAAAATAAATTTTAAAATTTTTTATTGGATAAAAATTGATGATCATTTTTTTTTTAATTTGAGAGTAAAAAATTATAATCTTATATCTATTAAGAATATAATAAATATTTTATTTGATTTTTTAAAAAAATTAATGCTCAATCAAACATAAAATTACTATAAAATAAGTTATCTTCTAAAATCAAACAAAAATATTTCTAGATATCATATTTTCATGAGGTAACTTTTTAAGTAATTTTTCAAAAACAAAAATAAGTACACAATATTTTAGTTGTTTAGAGCAAGCGAGCAACACTTGCATTTCTAGTACTTTATGTTTTTTTTTTAAGTCGTACTTGATGGATTATGAACGGCTGGTAAGAAACGAAATGCATTATAAAATTGTATTCTTCTCTGATTTCAGTAGGCATTGAGAAAACAATATTTCATAAAAAAAAAAAAATACAAAGCACCCCTTCAACTTTAATTCAATATTATTTATATCCTTATATCTTAAAAAAAAAAGTATCAAATTAGTCCTTCTAGTTATCGATTTGTTCTAATGTAATTTAATCGTCTATTTCCATTAACAAAATGATGTCACATGACTATTACATAATACCATTATTTTATCAAATGATGAAAAATATCCTTATCTCCATTTCTTCCCTCTTCCCTCCTCCTTCCTCTTCGATTGATCCCTCCCCTCCATCACCGGCGTCCCTCCTCCTCTCTCCTCTTCCTCCTCATCTATTTCTCCTTTTCTATGGTGTCTCCCTCCACCTCCATCCATTCCTCTATCTTCTCTCTTTCCTCTTATCCACTTTATCCCCATCCTTCTCCTCCTCCTCCAAATCATCTATAAGCCATCCCTCTCTACGGCATTGTTCTCCTCCTCTTTTCACTGGCAACTCATTCTTCTCTCTCCTCTTCCTCTCCATCATCTTCTTCTTCTTGTCCTTCTCCAACCTATTCCTTGCTGACGGCTCCTCTCCCCTCTTTTTCTTCTTCATCCACTTCTTCTCCTCCTCCTCTTCCTCCTCCAAACACACAATAAGCCTACTATCTATGACAAATCCTCTATATCCGCCCCTTCTCATCAGCAACCATTCTTTCCCTCTCCTTCCTCACCTATTTCTTCTCCTCATGGCCGCTTCCTTCACCTCCACCTATTCTTTCATCTCCTCTCCTTCCTTCTCATCCTCCTCCTCCTCTAAGCTACCCATAAGTCATCCCTCTCTATGGTGGCTTCCTCCACCTCCGCCGCTTCTCATTGACAATCCATCCTTCTCCTCTCTTCTCCTCTTTGTCCACTTCCTTCTTCAACCCATTTCTCGCTGATAGTCTGTCTCCTCTCCTTTTCTTTCTTCTCATCCAATTCTGTTTCTCAGTATTTTCCTCCTTCAAGCCCATTAGTAAGTGAGATATTTTTGTCAATTGAGAGGAAAAACTAATAATAATTGTTGGTAAGTGAACAGTTGGATCATCTTAAAATATATTGATAATTATAAAGATTAAATTGATACTTTTGAAAATATAGAAGGTTTAAGTGATCGAATGGCCAGGCCTGACTAAATATGAATATAAATATGGATATGAATGATTAAACTTTATAACTATAGAATTAAATATATTACTAAATAGATGATAATTTAAGTTAATTACATATTAATATGGTTATTTTTTTAAAAAAATTATGAATACTATATAAAATTACATAGGTTACAAATGGAATCAGATGCAAATCTGATAGTTGTCTATTCATATCGATATCCATTTTTTCTTGATGGATATAGATACGAATATAGATATTAGTCGAATATTCTTATTTCTATCTATATTCGAATAAATTTTGATACAAAAATAAATTTATATAGATGTTATCCAATCCACTTTCATCTCTACCGGTTGATTTTTATCCTGATACATCTCTCTCACTTATGAAGGGTTGCCTTTGACCGCTTTGATCTTGATCTGGGCAACCAATGAGTCAAAGAAACAATCCAATTCTTTCAATTTGAGAATTTTTGGTTATCATGAGATAGAGTGCAAGCAATTTTTAGACAAGTTTGGAGATATAGTGGCAGTCATTTTGCTACAGTTATGATTGCTAAAATGCACAAATCTAAAATAGATGCTCTAAGAAAGTGGAACAAGGATACAATCGAAAATATTTTTTGGAAGTTGGAAAAAATGGACGAGGAAGTGTTGGGGTTACAAAATTCAACGAAGGATTAATCAACAAGACCGCTTGCAATTACTAAAAAGCCCACAGAAGAGAACCGGTAGGAAATTCTATCGTGCCAAAAATCTGGGGTCAGTTGGATCCATGAAGGTGATACTAGCACTACTTTCTTTTGCTCCATAGGCACAACCAAATTCACAGAATCTGCAAAGCTAACAGTACACTAGCGAAGGGCTGAGAGGACATTAGTTCAGTTTTTAGATATTATATATATCTGTTGTGGACAGACCGTGGGGGACCTCCTTAATAGTCTCATATCGGGCAAACTTTGAAGTGTCATGTACTTAAGTGGGATACGAGCACACCTTCCCTCACGAGACGTCTTTTTCCTCTCCGAAGGACGAAAGGACAAAACCGTGAGGCCGTCTGTGTGACGCTGGGCCGGGGCGGAATAACCTCTGATGGGGCCCAAAGAGTCCCAGGGACAACCTCGGTGGGACCATGGGGTACGCTCCCCGTCCGGACCTAGCCAGAGCGGACAATACTTCGTGGGGCCCGAGACGATTGTCTCCGACGACTCTTGACACACTGACACAACAGTGGCGCACCAGATAGGGGCACCCGCCCCCTGTTCCACAGCACATGCCTCTCCAAAGTGGGGGGCTATGTTGTGGGCAGGCCGTGGGGGACCCCTTTAATAGTTCCATATCGGGCAAACTCTAGAGTGTCATGTGCTTAAGTGGGATACGAGCACATCTTGCCTCACGAGGTGCCTTTTTCCTCTCCGGGGGTGAAAAGACAAAACCGTGAGGCCATCTGCATGACGCTGGGTCGGGACAGAATAACCTCCGGTGGGGCCCAAGGGGCTCGAGGAACAACCCCCAGTGGGGACCACGGGGCACGCTCTCCATCCAGATCTAACCAGAGCGAACAATACTTCATGGAGTCTAGACGGTTGTCTCCGACGATCCTTGACACACTGACACAATAATATCTATTATAGATATAACTCACATCTTTCACACAACACCCTTAAGCTCCATTCAATTATGAAGATGGTCTCCCAAACCAAGAACTCTACGCTCTGTCACAATGTCGATGATATAGAAATCGTAAGAACTATTATTTCTCTTGGTTCTGACAAAGCGTTCTGCCTTGATGGGTTCCAGCCTCCTTTTTGTGAAGCCTTCGGGCCTATTATTAGGAAGGATATCATCGTTATTGTTTAGAAGTTTTCAGGGTTTGCAACTATGCCATCATCTCGGGGACAGAAAATCTGAGCGATCTTAAGAATTGCTAACCTACACCTTTACAAAATTGTGACAAAAGTTCTAACTAGCAGATTGGAACATCTGTCATATCAATGCTTATATCTGTAAACCAAAGAGTCTTTGTCGAAAACCAAAATATTACTGATAACACGGTAGTAGTGCAGGAGATTATATGCTTGCTGGACAAGATAGCTCGTAGGAATTAAAGCTCTAATGATGTTTTAAAGTTGACGTGGAATGGGTCCAAGGTGAAGTGGCTTTTTTTTGTTGTTCTTAGATTTTATGGTTTCTATAATTGATTTATCAAATATACTGAAGGTTGCATTTTCAATCGAACATTGTTTATTCTTGTGAAAGGTATCCTTGGATTTGAAAACAGATGTTTGGATATGCATCGGCTATTAATATAAATATTGATATATAAACTAAATATGGATAAAAATCAAATAGTTGAAGTTTATAAACCACCAAATTAAAGATATCATTATGCGAAAGATAAATCAAGTTAAATAATTATCAATTTTATCATTTATTTTGTTTAAAATTCATGAGAATTGTGTTAGACTAAATATTATTTTATAAAGAATAGGACATTCAAATATAGAGTGGATAATTGTCTATTTATATTTGTACTATATTTTTTTCTTAATAGATATGGATATGGATGTATATATTAGTCAGATATTTAAAATTTGTATCTATATCCAGATAAACTTAGATATAGAAACAGAAACAAACTAATATTATCTGGACTAGTTTCACCTTGGCAGCCCTATGACCTGGTTTACCTCCGTTGAGTTGCGGCAGAGGTATTCTTTCTCCCTTCCTCTTGGTGCTTTGCTTGGATATTTTATCCAGATATTTGCATGAAGCTGTCTACGCTGGTAAGAAATTAAGCTCTGCGGTGGACCGAGCTAATCATACCTTGCTACACTGCACAGAAGAAACTAAAAATAAAAATAAAGCAATAAAATTGTTTTGCCCAATCGCTCGTCTTTTCTTTCCTCGAGAACAAGTTCTCGACCGCAATGGCTACTCCTAGAGGCGGCGCTACCAACTCCAGCAGCAACGGCAATGGTCGCAGCAAAAGATACGGTCGAGCAAAAATCCCTTGTAAAGGGATGTAGGGCCTCTGAAATTAAGAAGGCTCCCTCATGGCTGAGCAAACTCGGTAGAGATATGAATGTGTTGCAGTCAATCTCCTCATCGTCTGGTTGCCGAGAACGAGCACCTGCAAAAGAATTCCACACTGACCGGAGATGCCTCCGGCGTGGACCTCCGACGATCAAGTCAGAGAGGAAACTAGGCAACAGTAGAAAAGAATCAGGGGGACTCAGCGAGAGAGAAAGAGTGAGAACTAGAGAGAGAGAGTGAGTCCAGGGGCTTCGAAAGAACCTCCTCGCAGCACTGTTGCCTTCCCCGTTTTATAGTAGAGCGCGGCGTGGTGCCGCCATTAATGGCACAGACAACTGGGGAGTTGTCAAATCGCCGGAGGCTATCAGAGTCACCGCGGACTGTCAAGTCCCGTGGCTGTCAAATCGCTGGGATTAATCTATGTCCTTGGCAGGACAATGCCCCAGGGTGGCTATGCCGCACGCCCTTGTCAGGACGGCGGCCCACAGCAGTCGACGGTGTTTGGGGGAGCCGACCGACCATATATCGGCATTTGGTTGCGGGATGTCGGCTGAAGACCCAGGGACACCGTCGGCTGGTCTGGCGCATTGCGGGATCGGACATCGGCCACCACCCCTATCTGACAGTAAGTCGGTAGAGTCAGGCTCCGCCGTTCGGCTAGTCGGAAACAGAATGGATCGCCCGATCGACATACCTTCTGTCGGACAGTGTCGACGATCGTCGGTTGGTGCGGTCGATAGAGTCGGGTGCCGGTTAGGCAGGCCCGAGGGTGAGTCAGGGTGAAAGGGGTCGGTCGGTATATCCCAATAGTTGCCCTCCCACTCTTGAGTCAGACGTCGTGCTGGCCAGCGTCTTCACGTGGGCGACGGCTTCAGGTGAAAGGAGTGGATGTCCATCGCATCAGGCTCAGACTCTGGCGACCGTATCAATGATCGGTCCAGCGCCAGACGTCTTATGGGTGTCAGGCATCCCATCAGTGTCAGACATCCCATCGGGAACAGAAACCGCCGTTTCTGCCGTCTCCTTGGGAATGCAAATCGCCGTGATTTTTCCGCCACGTGGCAGGGGGCCATTGGGCGAACCCATTCAGGCAGATGGAGGCGACATGGCCTGATCTGGGGCAGGTGCGTCGAATCGTCGACCGAGGGAAGGCCAGATGCCACCACGTGTCACGATCTGAGAGACCTCGTTGGACGTGCTCTCATCCGACCGTCGAGGGGCACTATATTATAGGGCCACCTGCATCCAAAACTCCACTTTTCGTAGCCCAGTTGCCGAAACTCTGATCGAGTGGTCCCCTTTTGTCTCAAGTAGTTGTCCCGCCTCCAGGAGCCTTCGTCCTTGTCTTCTCGTTTTCTCTTTGCTTCCTTGAAATTTTCTTCCTTCTTATTCTTCTTCATCCTTCGACCTTGGTTCTAGCATCATGGCCAGAACCTCCCCATGAGGAAGTCGGTCGGGGAATCCGACCGACGACTCTCGGTCGACCCCGGAGGTGGAAGTTTCTTCACTTTCGGGGCCGAACGTCGATCGGCTTAGGGAGCAGTACGCATCCCGGAGTAGTTTTGGCTGTTTGCCCTGGGGCTGATGGTCGGGTTAACAATCCGCCTCCGGGCCAGGTGGCTTTCTACGTCGAGGACCTCCGGACCGATCTTTATTTTCCGATTTCGGAGTTCGTCCGGAACATACTGGACTATTACGGACTTTGTCTGGCGCAACTGGCGCCGAACTCAGTCCGGCTGATAGTTAGTTTTGCTTTGTTGTGTCGGCTTTTACCGATCAATTCTCATATTTCCCTCTTCCGAGCCTTCTTTGTTCTCTGACCCCATCCTAAAGCCCAAGGGTGGTGGTTTTTCAACCCTCGGAAGGGTCTTTCCTTCATCACTGATCTTCCATCGTCAATCCATGGATGGAAGAACCAGTTCTTCTTTGCTTCTTCTCCACTTCCTTGGGGGTTCCCTTCCCGCTGGGGGGACCCCCGGACTCAGCTGAATGAGAACAGTCGGGTGGAGGACGGGGACCGAGAGGATTTCCACCGTTTGAAGGATATCTCGATGCCGAAGCAGAGGGAGCTCGTCATCGAGCAAGCTCTGTACGACGCTGGTCTGAGCTCGGTTCCTCATTTAGGTATGTTTTTTTTTTCATTGGGCTGGTGCTGATCCTCTGTTGAAATTGCAGGCATGCCGCGAGGGTGAGGCTGACAGAAGCCGACGTTCGGCAACATGCGGCGTGGAAGAGGCCGGCGCACGGAGCCGAACCATCCGGCCTCCCAAGAGGCCTCAGGTAGCCCTGCCGAGCGAGCCTGCGGTGATGGGAGCGCAGCTCGGCTCCGAACGAGCATCGGATCGTGAGCCGATCATCACGCTGTCGGTGCCGACAGTGCCCCCTGAAGCCCCGTCCGAGTAACGGGCGGCCGAGGGAGCAGCCCCATCCGAGGGACGGGCGACCGAGGAAGCGACCGAAGATGTGCCGGCCGCACAGCCGGCTGAAGAGGTTCGGGCAGAGACACGCAAGCCTGAACGACCTGCATCAGCGGCCGCTGCGGCCTCGAGAGGGACCCAGTCGGGCTCGAGCCTCCCTTCTCTTTCTGATGTCAGGGCCTGGGTGTCCGAACGAGGGAAGGCCCAGATGGCGTCAAACGACGACAGAAGGTCGGCCGGCCGTGATGCATCGTCCGATGCCCAGTTTCCCGAAGGAGCGTCGGCCCTGGCCAACCATGATTTGGCCAGGAGGTTATGCCAGGCGACTATTCTTCCGACCGACCACGAGGTCATGAAGAATCAGCGGGTATCCGATATGTTTTCTTCCTTCTATCGACTATGATCCGGATAATCTTTCTCCTTTAATTTTATTTTGTCGTCGCTTTCTATCAGTTGGTCTTCTGACGGTCAGTCTGTTGTTTGCAGCTGATTTACAACATATCCGAGCTGGAGGCCGGATATCGGAGGTTCGGTGATCTCCAGGCGGCCTGGAAAGATAAGGCCACGGTCGTCGAGGCCGAGAAGGCAATAATGGTCGATCAGCTGAAATAGTCGGTCGACCGTGAGGCTCGACTCGAAGAGGAGATCTCCCACCTTACCGAGGAGGTCTCCCACCTTACCTGTGCCCTGGCCGCCTCAGGGCCGAGCCGCAGTCGGCTCGCGAGGAAGCCAAACGGAAGTCCCGCACTGTTCGCTGGCTACACCGCGAGCGGGATGACTACATCGGTGAACTCAAAGCCGAACGCGAACAGCTCCGGATAAGTTTGGGCAATCTCGCCAAGGCCGAGGAGAATTTGTCCTCCGCTCAAGCCGATGCAGACATAGCGAGGGTGGAGGCAGAGTCGGCGAAAGAGGCCATAGGTCGGGCCGTGGAAGACTTCCACGGCTCCGACGAATATCGGGAGGAACTCTTGGAGAGCGGATTCATCTCGTACCGAGTAGGGTACGAGGACTCCCGGGAAGTGGTCCAAGGCCTGTAACCGGAGCTTGATCTAAGCAGCATCGTTCCCCCAGGGTCGGAGGGCCAAGCCATGGGAGAGTTGGCCGACCCGTCGTCGGGAGATCATACTGCCGCGGAGGAAGCCATCCCGGAGCAGGTCACTGAAGGCGAGGTGGCTCCGAACCTCAAAGCTACTCCGGCTCGAGCGGCCACACCGATCGCCCCCGAACTTCTCCCGGTCGAAGATGCTGACTCTGACGAGTAGTCGGAGCATCCTTTGTTTTTGTTTTTATCTTTGCTTGGTGTACTCGTAGTTGGGCTTCGGCCCACTTTTGTAAATTTGGTTCATACTTGAATGAAATTGAAAACTTTTTAACTTTCTCTCTTTCTTTACATTTCCTAAAATGTGTCTTGGAATATATGTTTCGCCGAAATGCCCTCGAGTGTATAAGTCATAGGCCCGACGTACTTAGCTAGGACGTTCGGAAAGATCTCAGGTAACTAGTCGGGACAGTCGGTAGCACGCGCCATGGTAAAGGCAGAGCGAGCTCCGATTTTAGATCGGCCTCCCGACTGTCGTATGACCCGACAGTCGAGAGTTTAAGTCGAGCGTCCGTTGCCCAGACTTGAGTCGGGCGTGTATGCTAAGTCGGATGTTGACCGTCCTTCGGGCGTAGCTCTTCGACCCGATCATCTTGTAGAGTCTGATAGTTGAATAGTGTCCGACGCATTTGGTTGATGACAAGTCGGTTATCCATTACCCGATTCTTTGTCGGGCGTATGCATCGCGACGTACGATAAATGGTGGTAAGCCGAATACCCTTCGACCGATCGTGACCTGATCGATATGTCGCGAACGCGACATTGGTCGCATTGGCATTTTGCCTTTCTTGGCCGGAGCCAAATTGGCAAGTTAGCTAGTCGCCTTGCTCAGGAGCTGGCTGCGGAAGGGGCGTGGCTTCAACTCGGAGGGTTTTTTTCATCGCCATCGTCGGCCTTCCACTAACGTAGATATATCGGTCGTCGTAAGAGTCCGACATGTCGTCGGTGATTAAGCCGCAGATTTTCAATAGAATGTTGGACCCAAGTAGTGGCGTCGGGGCTCATACTGCTAGCGAGCACCGACGCACAGTTGGAGAGCTGAGATTCTAGACTCTGAAGTTTTGAAGCTGAGTTTGTATTTCGAACAAGGGCACACAGTGTTTACTGGTAGTACAACCTCAGATTATCGACATTTCAAGTTCGAAGAATGGTGCTTCCTTCTAGAGTCTCCAGTCGGTAGGCCTCCGGCCTGTAGGTGTCCGCTATCTTGTAGGATCCTTCCCAGTTTGGAGCCAATTTTTTTTGGTCTAGAGGCTTCGAAACTTCTGCCTTTCTTAAGACCAGGTCCCCAGGCCTGAAAAGCTTCAGCTTAATCTTAGCATTGTAGTATTGGGCCACTCTTTGTCGGTAGGAAGCCATGCGGAGTTGAGCCTCGCACCGGAGTTTGGGTAGGAGATCCAAGTCGGCTCTCCGACACTCAGAGTTGCCCGGCTCGCGGTACTGCTCGACTCTAGTCGATGGTAGCCCGATCTCGAGTGGGATCATCGCCTCCTTCCCATAGGCCAAACTGAAAGGAGATTCTCCGATCGGGACACGGGATGTCGTTCGGTATGCCCATAGGACGGAATTCAATTCCTCGACCCAGAGGCCTTTGGCTTCATTCAGTCGGGTTTTTAGTCCATGCAGAATAGTCTGGTTGGTTACCTCGATCTCGCCGTTGGACTGGGGGTGCCTGACCGAGGTCAGCCTGTGCGTGATATGAAATCTCGCACAGAACTCCCAGAAGTCTCGATTGTCGAATTGTCATCCATTGTCGGTAATAATAGTGTGCGGTAGCCCGAACCTGAAGATGATGGACTTCTGGACGAAGTTTTTCATCTTTCGCTTGATGATTTGTGCCAAAGGTTCGGCTTCTACCGACTTAGTGAAGTAGTTGATTGCGATGACTATGAATTTCCTTTGGCCAGACGTCGGAGGGAAAGGACCGAGTATGTCGATTCTCCACTGGGCGAAGGGCCACGGGGCGACAATGAGAGTGATTTGGTTGGCTGGTCGGTGTTGTATGTTAGCATACTTTTGACATGGTCCACACCTCCGAACCAACTCGGCCGCATCCTTTCTCATGGTGGGCCAGTAGTAACCCTGCTGTAGGACTTTGTAGGCCAAAGATTTGCCCCCCAAGTGATTTTCATAGATCCTTTCATATACTTCTCTGAGTGCGTAGTCCGCGTCAATCGGTCCCAGGCACCTGAGCAAGGAAAGAAAGAACGACCTTTTGTAGAGTCGGCCATCCATCATTACGTATTGGGAGGCCACCCATCGGAGTCGTTTGGCTTTCGCGGGGTCTTCAGGGCTGGTTCCATCGATCAGATACTGAACGATCGGATCCATCCAGTTTGGCTCGACCGCCAGTTGCAGTACCTCCTCGGCCCTATCGATGCTTGGCTTCTTGAGACTCTCCACAAACGTCCGACCCAAGGCGTCATAGGCTGATATCGCAAGCCTGGAGAGTGCATCGGCCCGAGCGTTCTCCGACCTGAGAATGTGGGAGATCTCGAAATACTTGAGCTGTGCCACGAGATCTCTCACCTTCTGGAGATATTTTGCCATGGTCGGATCTCACGCCTCAAATTCACCTTTAACTTATCCCACGATCAGTTGGGAGTCGGAGAAGACTCTGAGGTTGTCGATTTCGAGCTCCTTCACTACTCTCAAGCCAGTGAGGAGCGCTTCATACTCGGCTTGATTATTGGAGGCTTTGAAGTCGAACCGGAGGGCGTACTCGGTGACCACTCCTTCTGAGTTGGTGAGCAGGAACCCGACCCCGCTCCCTCGAGCGTTGGAAGCTCCGTCGATGTGCAACACCCAGGTGGACCCGGGGTCAGGTTCAAAAATTACAGCCTCTTTGGGGCTTCCGCCTTTCGATCCTTGGTCGATTGTCAGGCACTCCGCAATAAAGTCAGCCAAGACCTGGGCTTTCAGGGCAGGTCACGGTCGGTACTGAATGTCGAACTCACTCAGCCTCACCACCCATTTCGCCAGTCGTCCCGATGTATCGGGGCGACGCAAAATTGCCCTTAGGGACTGGTTGGTGAGGACTACGATAGCGTGCGCTTGAAAATACGAACGGAGTCGTTGTGCAGACACGATCAAGGCAAATATCATTTTCTCCATCTTTGAGTATCGAGCTTCAACTCCGTGGAGCACTTTGCTGGTGTAGTATATGGATTGGTGGATTCGGCTCTCGTTCTCCCGGACGAGCATCGAGCTAACCACCTCTGGGGAGGTTGTCAAGTAGAGGTACAGTGTTTCTCCAACTTTCGGCTTTACAAGCAGTGGCAGGGAGGCCAGATATCTTTTTAGATCCTCGAAGGCCTGCCGGCACTCGTCCGACCAAAAGAAGTCCTTCGTCTGCCTCAGAGTTTTGAAGAACGGGAGGCATCTCTCTGTCGATCGAGAGATGAATCGGCTGAGCGCGATGATCCTTTCGTTAAGTTGTTGTACCTTCTTTTTGGTGTCCAGATGCCGCATGTCGATGATTGCCTTTATCTTCTCAGGGTTAGCCTCAATTCCTCGTTGAGAAACGAGGAACCCAAGAAATTTCTCCGAAGGCGCACTTAGTCAGATTTAACCTCATCCAATGTCGTCGAAGAGTGCGAAAAGTTTCTTCGAGGTCCTGGACATGATATGAAGTCTGCGCGCTCTTCACCAGCATGTCGTCCACGTACACCTCCATGTTGCATCCGATTTGATCATTGAAGACCTTATTGACGAGTCGCTGGTAGGTGGCCCCGGTATTTTTTAGTCCGAAGGGCATTATCCTGTAGCAGTAAAGGCCCTTGGTGGTCACGAAGGCTGTGTGCTCCTCATCTTCGGGTGCCATCCGGATCTGATTGTATCCGACGAAGGCATCCATGAAGCTGAGCAGTCGATGGCCGGACGTCGCATCTACCAGCTGGTCGATTTTTGAAAGTGGAAAGCTGTCCTTCGGGCTGGCACGAGTTAGGTCGGTATAGTCGATGCAGATCCTCCACCTTCCGTTGGCTTTTTTCACCATGACAATATTGGCGAGCCAATCGGGGTACGTGATTTCCCTGATGAAGCCCACCTCGAGTAGCTTGCCCACTTCCTCGTCGATGGTCTTCTGTCTTTCATGAGTGAAAGACCGCTTCTTCTGCCTCACCGACCTCATTCCAGGGTCGATGTTGAGTCGGTGAGTCATCATCTCCGGGGGGATGCCGAACATATCCACTGCCGACTAAGCGAATACGTCGGCATTGGCCTTCAGCAGCTCTACTAGCTGCCGTTGCTCAGGGTCGGATAATTGGGATCCGACCCAGACCACTCGCTCGGGATTCTCCGCTATCGAGATGGAAACCAGCTGTTCGACCAGTTCGCCCCATTCTTCCTCTCCCCGCTGGTCCAACCTGTCGGCCGTCAGGGAGTCCTTCGCTTCGTTACTTCGAGTAGAGATTTGGAAGCATCGTCGAGCGAGCTGTTGATCCCCGCGCATCTCTCCGACTCCGTTCTTGATCGGAAACCGAACCAGCAGGTGGTAGGTCGAGACTCTTGCCCTGAGGGCGTTTAGTCCGGGTCTTCCAAGTATGGCGTTATAGGCCGAAGGTACTTGGACGACTGCAAAGGTTAGGTGGACGGTGCTTTGTCGTGGTTCGATTCCAGCTGTCACGGGAAGAGTAACTTCTCCTTCCATTGTGACGGCTTCCCCGGCGAAACCCACCAGGGGCGTGGAGACTCTCTCGAGCCGATCAGCCGACAGTCGCATTCGGGAGAAGGTCGAGTAAAACAAAATATTAGTTGAACTTTCATTATCAACAAAAATCCTTCTTACATCATAATTTGCTATTGTTGCCGAGACAACAACAGCATCGTCATGGCGAGTTTGGATTCCCCGAGCATCTTCATCTGTAAAAGTGATTACATCATCTTGGCGCAGCTTCTTCGTTGATTCTCCTCCAGCAGTCATCTCGCGGTTCAGTCATTTGGAGATCATATTGATGACTCCGGCCGTGGGCTGATTGTTCGCTGCCTCCTCAGTCGGTTGGGGTCGTCGGTTGGGGATGGGTCGAGTCGGCGGTTTTCTTCAAAATTTTCTGAGGTACCCTCGACGTATAAGGGCCTCGATTTCATCCTTAAGTTGGATATACTGCTCGGTGTTATGGCCATGACCCTGATGAAATCGATGGTACTTTCGTCAGTCGAGGCCCTTTGCCTTCAAAGGCGGAGGCCGTCGCAGATATTCTTTCCCTTCGATCTCCATCAAAATCTGCGCACGAGGAGCAGAGAGAGGAGTATAGGAGTCATACCTGGGATGCATCGGCCTCGGACTCCACCGTCGAGGTGATCTCGGGCTCCGTCGCTGGGGTGAGACCTGTTTGTCGGTCGAGGGCCTGCTAGGCTCGGCAGGAGCCCGACCTTTCCTTCGCTTCTCCTTCGGGCCCTTGGTCTCAGTCAGGCATCGGTCGGAAGCTCCTTCGTCTGGTGCATGTATTTGTACGTGCGCTCCAGCAGTTCGACGTATGTCTGGGGGAGGATCTTGTCCAAGGAGTATATAAATCGAGACCCCCTTAGCCCCCTCTTCATGGCTGAGATAGCCATGTCATCGTTGAGGTCCCGAACCTCAAGCGTGACCGCGTTGAATCACGTCACGAAGTGTCGGAGCGTTTCGTTTTCTCTCTGCTTAAGGGAAAAAAGACTGTCCGAGGTTCGTGGGGGCTTCCGACTGGTGCTGAAATGGGCCACGAAAGCATGTTCGAGCTGTCCAAAGGAGTGGATGCTTCCTAAGCGGAGGTCGGAGTATCAGGCCCTGGCGGCCTTGCGAAGTGTGATAGGGAAGCCGATGCAGAGAAAGGCATCGGTTGCCCCTTGGATCGTCATGAGAGCCTTGTAGCTCTCAAGATGGTCAACCGGATCAGTGGAGCCGTCGTAGGGCTCTACATGAGGCATCTTGAACCGACTAGAAATCGGCTCGTCGAGGATGAGTCGGGAGAGAGATTGGGCGGTCTGGAAGTCGACGTCGTTCGAGGACTTCTGTCCGTCCACCTGAAGCTGGGCAAGCCGACGGTCGATTTCTTCGAACCTGCATTCGTAGTCATCGGCCCGTCGATGCTGGGAGACCCTGGGGGTCGAGTCTCCCGATGATTCTGAGGGGGAGGCGGATGGTGTCCGCGGTCGCCATCGAATTTTATTATTAGATAATTCTAAATTTTAATAAAATAATAATTTTAATTTTAATTCAAATAAAAATCATTATTTTAAATTATCTAATAATTTAAAATAATATTATTGCGGGAATCGGACATCGGCCACCACCCCCGCCTGATAGTAGAGTCCGGCTAGTCGGAAACAGAATAGATCCATCCGACCGACATACCTTCGGTCGGACAGTATCGACAGTCATCGGTTGGTGCGGTCGGTAGAGTCGGACGCCGGTCAGGCAGGCCCGAGGGTGAGTCGGAGTGAAAGGGGTCGGTCGGTATATCCCAACAGAATGCAAATAAATTCCATGATCTTAAGCTCTGAAGAACAAAATAAAATTTACCGAGAAGTGATGTGCGATCTACCAATAAATAATTAATATCATTGGATGACCAACTCATCCTAGAGGATGTTTTCATCGAACTTTGTCCCCATGTCAACGATAATTTTGATCATGGGGCATCTGAATTTCAATGATGATTTGAAATTAGATATACAGGACAAAAGAGGAACAACATTTTAATATAGAAATATGATCGTCATTTAACTAAACACTATCACAACAAGGCGCTCCTAAAGGTTTGGGGGTGGGGGGGAGGGGGTGTAGATTTTTGGTGGGCTGGTGCTTCGGACGGGGGAAGAGGGGTTGGGTTGGGTTGGTGGAGCAGGGCTCAGAAGGCGGAGGACACAGAATATCTATCCACGTGGCGGGGTGCTATAGGCCCAATCTGTAGCCGAGCTGTAGACCCTTCCTTGGGACGCTGTCGGCATGTCCATATATATACTGTCATCCAAATGCCGAGGAACTTCTACCCGCCTCAGCAGGCAACTAGGGAGAGACCAAGAGATCCAACAGTGACGAACAAAATGAAAAAAATGGAGATTGAGACCACCCCACCCACTTGCGAAGCTAATGAACTTTTTGTGCTCTACACAATAATTTCTCCTATAATAGCACTTTAAGATTGTATCAGCCTCGCAGTTTAGGCCTTTCAATTTCTTACTTTTCATGTTCTGATGACCTGTTGTTAGTGGCGGAGACAACAAAGAAAGATGCTCTGAAGATGATAGAAATCATGATGAAATATTGTGCTCAATATGGACAGAGTTCGAGTCTCTCCAAATCATACATGCATGAATGACCTGAGGGTCCAAGCTATATTCAAAAATCAACTTTGTAGCATTCTGGGCATTCAGAGGGAGCCCGGATTATGGAATTTTCTTGGTGCACTCATGTCTAGCTCAAGATTTTAACTGGGTGACGTCACCGTGTTTGATAAGTTAAATACAGGGTCGGAAAACAAGAAGCGGAGGTTTCTTTCACAAGCCGGAAGAACTACATTGGATCACGTTGTCAGGTCTTTCTTCCAGGGCTGCTCCATCAAAGTTGTACCTATTACCCGGGATTCAATTTGCCAACCCTTTAAGGTCTGTTAGGTTGTGGGTAAATATCATAAGAAAATTGATTAATTTTTTTATTGACCAACTTATTTATATTCTTATATTTTTTAAGATGGATAAGTTACTTTTTCATGGATAGTATTTATCTATCAAATGAGAAAAAATCTTACCTATCTAAGGATGGCTAAATCATTTTTCCATCAGTCAAAAAAATATTTTTTTTAATTCATTCTTAATATACCCTTAACCTTATAATAATAATGTAAAATAATATAATATAATAATATATTATAATATAGTAATCATAATATAGTAATCATAATACTATAATATAATATATAATAATATTTATATAATATATTATAACATAGAATATTATAATAACATAGAATATTTATTATAATATATTATGTTATATTAAATTTTAATATTTTATATTATAATATAACATAGAATATTATATTATAATACTATAATAAATTATTATAATATCACATAATATACTATATTATTATAGTATATTATAATAGTATAATACTATAATATATTATTATACATAATAATATACGTTATATTATATTAATATAAGATATTAACATAATATAATATAATATAATATATTGTAATATACTATAATATATTATAATAATATAATATATTATTATATATTAATATATTATAATATTATAATATAATAATAATATAATATATTTTATATCTAATAATATATACTAATATAATATATTAAATTATACTATATTATTACATATAATAATATTATATAATATATATTATATTATATTAATATAAGCTATTAATATAATATAATATAATATGATAGTATATTATAATATAATATAATCATAATAATATATAATAATAAAATAATTTAATATATTAATATATTATAATAATATTACTATAATAATATAATATACTATATCATATTATACTATAATATATAATAATATTTATATAATAATATAATAATAATATAAAATAATAAAATAACATAATATATTAATATATTTCAATATATAATTATATAATTATATAATAATATAATATAATATAATATATTTAAATATTATAATATAATATATCATATTATACTATTATATATAATAATATTTATATAATAAAAAGTATTATAAAAAATATGGATAGATCTTAGCAACTTATCCAGAAAATTAGTAATGCAAAAGAATATGGATAAATTATTTTTCTATCTAAATATTGCTTGAGAAATATTTATCCAAAAAAATATAGATTCCTGAATAAATCTTTTGTCCTCAAAAGAATAGGCCCTTGAAGCATCAGGGCAGGCTTGGTAAACATAAGCTTAGGACCGGAGTGCCAACCTTTTTAGCTAAGCCAGCAAGTCAACCTGTCCTTCAGCCAAATTCAATCCGGTGCCAGCTTGTGTCAACGAAGTATAGTCTATATGGAAATTGGGACACATCTAGGAAAGGACCGCTTCTACAACATGGAGGGGGTGTTTGGTTGGGGAGAGTGGGGGTCTAGAATCAAAATCGGAATGGATGACTCACATTCTAATCATTTGGTTGGAAGGAGTCCCATTTCGATTTCGATTTCGGGATAGAATGAGAATGGCTCAATCTATATAGAACTCAATCCCTACTCTTCTCTATGGATTCAATTTTCCATTCCAATTTCGATTCTGATCACGAACCAAACACTTCGGGAGATTTGGCCATTTCAATTCTGATTTCAAGCTATCTCAATTTTTATTCCTATTCTGATTCCGATTGCAAACCAAATACCCCCGGAGTATTGTTTGTGAATCTGTCGGACTCATTGCAAATGGATTTTGGTGTTTACTAGGGAATGGAGAGATCATTAATGACTCTCCAACCATTGGTTGCTCATCGATCCAATTAATAGGCAGCCTATTCCCATCAATATATCAAACTGCAATGATAATGTAGGGGTAATTCAACTATGAATGGGACTTGGATGCTTTGAATGAGCACCCTTCCGATCCTAAGAGGTTGATGACCTGATCAGTTGGTTTGGATCCTTGTGCAAAGAATTATCTCAAAGCTAAGGATGTTTATGATCTCATTTACTGTCGCTAAATTTTAGGGAGTTGCTCGATTAAGTGCTGAGTAAGTATGCTTTGTCCATGATGGAGAATGAACCTACATAAAGTTCACTTGTCAGATGTTGTCCGGCATGAGATCCTTCGATACTTAAGTCAGTCGGAGTTAAGAAAACAATGAAAAAGATCACAAGAGTAAGAGTTTAATTCACTACAAAAAAACTAACTATTAGCAATGGCTAATTGCCGTCGCAAATAGTCAGTTTGCCATCGCTAATGCTATTAGCAACGGCTTGTCGTTACTAAAAATCTGACGAAAATATCCTAGTCGCTAATTACTATTATTAACGATGATAAAATTATCGTTGCTAATAATGGTAATTAGTGACGGCATTAGCGACTAAGGTATTTTTGTCAATAATACCATCGCTAATATTTTTTTATTTTTTTAATTATAATTTAAAAAAATTATTAGTGATGGCAATACCATCGCTAATAGTTTTTATTTTTAAAAAATTTATAATTAAATATTTTAAAATCTATTTTATAATTATTTTTAAAAATATATTATAAATAAAATAATATTATTTAATATAATTATAAATAAAAAATTAATTATATTATATTAAAAATATAAATTTTATAATTTTATAAATCTCTTTATAAGTTTAAAAATTATATATATAAAAAAATAAATAGCATATGGATGTAGCATCTCCATGAGTAAGCATCTTAATAAATTGAAATCTAAAAAATAGGTACAAAAAAAAATATATACTAAAAGAATTATGTATAGGCATACAATCAAGATAATAAAACGGCACTAAGTAACATAAACCAATTAGAGTGATTATAAAATCTGTAATATAGTTTCAATATGTAAAAGAGAAACAAGCAAATCATTAGATGCTAGTATTAACAGAGATGGAGATTTTAATGATTTGCTAGCTCATGAATGCTTTTGATGCAATAAATAAAAAATAAAAAAATAAAAAATAATATATATACAAATTGATACTCAACACATCATAAATAATTATTCCACATTATCCAATGTTAATACCTAAAATTAATAAAATATAAAGTTAACATGAATATCTGAGGAGTAAAATTTATCTTTTTCGAGATCATCAGGATCGGCATAGACAACAACCGCCCTTTCAATAGTGGAATTTGGTCCACTGAGAGGAATCTACAAAAGAGAATAAACATAGAGGAGTTTAAAAGGTAGAAAGAATAATATCTCATTAAAAATATATTAAATATAAGAAAAAAGTAAATAACCTGCTTGTAACAATGCTAAAATTAACAGTCCCTAAAACATCAAACCAAAATTACATAGACATCTAATATTCTAGTAACCAACTATGCATGATGCTTCAATAAACCTGCTCAAGCATAAATAAAATGCCACTTCTAATACCAAGTTATTAATTTTAAATATTATGAAAATAATAATGCAGCATCATATAGTGGCCATAACAAATAGATGATACCATCTTGACCAGCAGTCACATTTTCAAGATCACCAGCATGGCGGTTCTCATCTTCAGGTGCCCCATGTTCCTTTCCAACAAGATTAAAATGCGATCCTGCATTTGAAAAGAATATTAGAATAACCCATAAATCAAGTACTTCAATCACAAATAATGTTGAATCTCAAAATAAGAGCTCACTATCAGTAGACATGCAACCATTGGTGGTGTCACCAAGAGCATGAACATGGAATCCATGAAGCCCTTGAGCCCAGAGACATTTGCAATTACCTTAGAAAGATCGCGGTCAAGGCTCGAGGAGGGGGGAGGCAGCCGGGGGCTCGCGGTCAGGGGCTCGGGGAGGCGGGAGGCTGTCGAGGGCTCACGACCGAAGGCTCGGAGAGGCGGGAGGTGGCCGGGGTCTCGCGGTCGGGGGCTTGGGGAGGTGGGAGGCGACCGGGGGCTCGGAGAGGCGGGAGAAGGTCCGAGGCCTCGAGGAGGCGGTCGGATGCTCGCGGTCAAGGGCTCGGGGAGGCAGTCGGACGGTCGGGGGCTGCAACCGATGGCTCGAGGAGGCGAGAGGCGGCTAGGGGCTTGGGGAGGTGGGGAGGCAGGCGGGGGGCCAATCCAACAAGGGGAGGCGGCAGGGGGCCCGATCCCACAAGAAGGAGGCGCGGGGGGCCCGATCCGACAAAGGGAGGGGCGGGAGGTCGATCCAGCAAGGGAAAGTGGTGGGGGGTAGATCCGACAAGGAAGTGGCGGGGGGAGGCGACGAGAGGCCCAATCCGACAAGGGGGAGGCAGCGGGGGGCCCGATCTGGCAAGGGAGAGTCAGCAAGCCATCTGACAAGGGGAGGCGATGGGGGGTCGATCCATAAAAGGAGCGATGAGGGGAGAAGGGGGAGCCGATCGAGGTCTGATCCAGCAGGAGGAGGGATGGGGGGCCGATCCAGGAAGAGGAGATGGTCGACGGCAAGGGGAGAGCGCAGGGAAGATGATACGTGTGTGGGGAAGGGGGTGGGGGAAAACCAAGGCACATAGAGAAGGGGGTGGAGGAAAATGAGGGTGCATGGGGAAGATAATTGGCGGGAAGGGAGAAAGTTACTAGCGACGGCTAAATGCCATCGCTAATAATAAAAAAATTCATTGCTAATAATCATAGGCCAATTAATAAAAAATTATCACTATTTTTCTTTGAATATGGTATAATTTTAAAATTTAAAATTCATCTTCATCATTCATTATCTAAATAATTATTGTTAGAATATCGACACAAAAGACCACCTCGATCCGATAACCCTAGCTATATCGATCAATAAAATTTAATTTGGATGGCCACGAATGATCGTATATTGATCTGATAAATAGAGACCACTGATGGGTTAAAAATTTATAATAATAATTTTGATGATATTTTAGCACACTATCAAAATTTTACTTCAATCGGACATCATTATCATGGTCAATTTAGTATGAAATGATTTTGATCGTTAAATAAAATATGAGTGATCAAAAGACCAAACGATGTCCGATTAAGATAATTTTTTAGGTAAATGATCTTTGCTACTATTTTAATCATTTATATAGTGATAATATAAAATTCAAACCATACATATATGAATAATTCACGTTAAGTAAATCTTACAAAAGTACAAGTATAATTATTTAAGGACTTTAAGAATGAATATCAAGAGACATATAGTTTAGGATCGTTTATATATGGATGGTTTGAATTTTATGATCACCACTGTACAAACAATCAAAGTAATAGCAAAGATAATTTATTTAAAAAATTATCTTATAATCAGATGTCGTTTGACTTTTTGCTCACTCATTTTTTATTTAACGATCCAAATCATTTCATGCTAAATTGACCATGATAATAATATCTGATTGAAGTAAAATTTTGATAGTGTACTATAAATATCATCGAGATCATTATTATAAATTTTTAAATCCATCAGTAGTCTCTATCTATCAGATCATCATGTAGTCATTCGTGATCATCAAAATTAAATTTTATTGATCGATATAGTTAGGGCTATCGGATTGATGCAGTCTTTTATGATGATACTCTAACGATAATTATTTAGATAATGAATGATGAAGATAAATTTTAAATTTAATATTATATCATATTTAAATAAAAATAAAAAAAATTATAGATTATTAGTAACAGCAAATGCCGTCGCTAATACTCTTTTTGCAATCGCTAATAAGTTTAATAAATAAAAAAAATTGATGATGGCTAGATCCATCGATAATAGTGTCATCACTAATATCCATGTTAGAGATAACAAAAATATCGTCACTAATGGCCGTCACTAATATCTTAATTTCTTATAATGATTAGCCTGCTAAAACTTATACCAGTACCTCTCTGACTTTCTTTTATAAAAGGGTGGAGTCTGTCGTTGCTTTGTAGCTTCCATTTCTTGAAATACGGGAATGTAGGAGTTACCACATTCAATGTAGATTTAGTGGATAGTTACTCTGGCTCATGATTTCTCAGTTATAAGGAATTAATATTCTTGTCAAGTGTTGTAACCATTTTGACCCCTAATCTTTCGAGTCATGGGTTACTGTTTCTTCATAATTACTCGATTGACACTTGAGTAATATTGTGATTTGGTATCGAGATAGTTGACGAGTAGTTACATTACCTGGCTTGTCTTCGAACATTCTCGATAGCCATCTGAGTAGCTCTGAGGATGTAAATAATTGTCGGATTAGTATTGTTGATAGTCGTTTTGATAGATTCAGCTTTCTCGACCTTTTGAGATTAGTTTTTTTGATGGGCTCGGTCTTCTCGACCTTCTGATAAACTTCAGCTTTCTTAACCTTCTGATGAGACCAACTTTCTCGATCTTTTGATAATGCCAACTTTCTCAACCTTCTGATGAGCTTTGGCCTTTTGATGATGTTGATTTTCTTGGCCTTCTAATGAGATCGATGTTTTTGACCTTCTGATGAGCTTCGATTTTTTTAACCTTCTGATGTGGTCGACTTACTCGACCTTCTAATGAGGTCGACTTTCTTGATCTTTTGATGAGATTTAACTTTCTCGACCTTTTGATAAGGTCGGCTTACTCGATCTTCTGATGATATCGATTTTTTAACTTTTTGATGAGCTCTGGCTTTCTCGACCTTCTGATAAGATCGACTGACTCAATCTTCTCAATTTTTTTGGATTTTTGATGACCTGTGAACTTGCACAAATGAAAGAAAAAAGTATGATGGATAAGGGCTTATGAGCCTCCCATCCTGAGAGCTTTGAGAATCTCTCCCTATCAGAGCCTATCCTTTTTAGGTCTCTTGATCCTTCTTTCTTTATTTAAATTTAATTCTACTATAATCATCCTTCATTTTTGGATTCATCTTAATTGTCAAGATATAACTTTCTGAAATTTAAAGCTTTACAAAATTGCTAACCACGTGTCAATCAATGATAGAAAGGATGATTTATGTACCATATCATATACCCTTCACTTCTGAGCCTAAGCTATTTTCTCTGGCTTAGGCAAAGGAAGTAGTTGGTCAAAAGCCAAAATATCCAAAGTAGATCAGGAGTGAGATATCTGAAGTAGATCAGAAGTTGATCCTTGGTAGTAAATCTTATCAAGTTAATATCATCGTCCTCAGTTCCCACTCAACTCATCTGTGACGAGAAGCATCAGGTGGCTAGAAGGGTATCCAGAGGATTAGCCCCTTCATCATCATCCTCAATCTTCGCTCGACTCGTCCGTGGATGAGGAGCACCAAATGGCCATATGGGGTCTTTGAAAGGTTAGCTCCTTCATCTTCATCTTCGATGTCTACTTTACTCATCCATGGACGAAGAGTGCCAGCGGCCATATGGAGTTCTCGAAGAATTAGCCTCTATTGACTTCAGTGGGCATGTCGACTTTGATTGGATCGCTCAGAGTTCATTACAGCTCAGTGGGATTTGAGGTGGATCTTTGTATTGCTTTTTTTAGAGGGAAGCCAAAGAAAAATAAGAGGCTGTCAAGTTGCTAAGGAGAAAGTCTCAGCAGTTGAAGCTCGAGTGAAAGAATGAACTTGTCAGGCAATTTTTGTGTACAAATCTTCTAGGGAGTTTGAAGATGAGGTCGTCGAAGGGTCGACTATTGCCTACGAAGTTGATTTTGTAGATTGCAAGGCCACCATTAGTCGTCTTTATCCCAAGTTAGATCTAAGTGAGGTGGCACCTAAAGAAAGTGTGAAAGAAGAAAAAAAAAGATGTTCCTACCACTCCTGAAGCCGCTACAGAAGAAGCTGCCCCTGTGCTTGATGTAGTCCCTTAGGCATTTTTCTTTCTTTCATTGAACTGCTTTGTATTTTGACTTTTGTCTTCGGGTTTTATTCGAGCATGTAAAAACAAACTTTAGTAATGAAGCAATCTTTTCAAATCATTCTTTGCTTTGTATGATTTGAATCGCTGAAATTTCTAAGTACAGTCATCGGTAGGTAGTCGAAACTTGACCAAGTAGACTTATTGGTATAACAAAGTCGGATGTTGAAATTTTTCGAGTCGTTTTTCTTTCTTTTTACTTTTATTGGCTACATTGGGCCTTTTGTCGATCGGGTGCAAGCCAACCATTATTTTGTCGGGTGTTAGTCGACAATATTTTTATGTGATCGGATGTCAATCAGTCATGTTATTCGATTAATTATTAAATAATTAATTTTTTATTAGTGGATATTCATTGTTGACAACCTGTTGAAACAATGTAACAGAATACAAAGTATAATATGATTTGTTACAAGGACTTACTGATAATATATTCATAGATTCTCGGCATTTCAATTCTGAAAAATTTTAATTCCATCCAAATTTGCGATTATAGTCATCCAATTATCGTCGGGGCTCATCATGATGTCAAGAATACCGTAGAGTGCAATCTTCCCGAGATGAGCTTGAGAGAGAGCAACATCACTTTCCTTCCTCAAATTTTGTCAAGGAGTAGATCGTCGCTCCTCAAAAATGGCACGATGCAAGTGTTGAGTGGGTTGGCATTATAGTGAAGGAGGTTTCTGAGGAGCTTGCCGGCTATGTCCAGAAGGCACGACATATAATGCAAGCTCTTTCGATTGTTATTGTTATTTTTTCGCAATCTGTTGTAGATTGTTGACAACCTTCATCAAGATTTTCACTTGTTGGACTAATGTGGCAAACTGCTTCCAGTCCACTACAATCACAAGGCACGAAGCATTGAGCTCCGCATCCTACTTTAGGTGTTCTTCATGTAGTGAAGAGTATCTAGCAGTGCTTGTAGATGCATTTTAGGCTCTCATGTTTATGATGATTCTTTCTTTTAAGGGATATGCACCCCCTACTTATTGACAATCTCCATCAAGATTTTCACTTGTTGGACTAATGTGGCAAACTGCTTCTAGTCCGCTACAATCACAAGGCGTGAAGTATTTGTTAGATTTGTGCTCTAGAAGTCAATTGTTGGCTGACACATTATATATTTTCAAGATCTAAACTTGTACTTGTGATCTTTTTATTATCAATAAAGAGCGTTTTTATTTCAATCATGTATATGTATCCATGATTTATCTTAGAAATTAATAAAGATGATTTTAGTATATTCTTAAAGAGTTAAGAATTTGAGACATACATTAGTTAGTGGTTAATTTCTAAATACTCCCGATCAATGGATCATCACGGATAACAGTGATCAATCCATTTGAGATTGGTGCATGGTTCACCTCCCTTATGGACAGATGAGTCTTGGATCTATGGTGTAGAGACAGTGGGATGAAGGTATGGGTGATTGTTAGAGAATAACTTGTACTGAGCGTGACCAACACGAGAATCACATGGATGTATACTCACTCATCAGGGGTCTTCTCGATGCTGCAGTGGTGTGAATGGTCCTTTGACCTGCGATGTCATTGGCTATTCACAGCAAGGCTACTGAGTTTGACTGCATATTTTTTTAGTCCTTAGCCATTTGGATTCTTGCTGTGTATATTGGCTTCAGTAGATTCAAGTTTGCTATTTAGAGTAGGATGTACCTAAATAAAATCTATCGATCTTGGTAGAAAAGGAGAAGTCTTATGCAATTTATGAGACTAAGTTTAGAAAGTCTTTGGTCAAATCAAGTGTGAATACTGAAAAAGAGTTTTTACAAGATTCATAAATGAATTCGAGTCGAGCCAATCTAGCATATGACTGACGATGGAGTCTGACGAGTTCTTCATAACCTCCGTCAAGTCGGGACTCACGATAGAAAGATTGAATCATATGATAACTACACCTAGAGGTTCATACTTTCATTCTATTGGGTTGCCACTACATACTGCTAGGTGTCAGTGGTGGATTGTGAGACTTATCGGACGTCATCTTGATGATCAATAGCCCTCGAAGGATAGAATTAGAAATATTTCAAGTCATCGAAAAGAGTTTCGATGATATTGTGATGGAGATCATAATATATCTCATTACCAGATAGAATGGAATATATGTGGTCACACATTAAGAGATTTAATCTCGAATTTGCCAATTGAACTTATGAAGTTTCAATTAGGTTAAGGTTTATTGAAATCCTATTAGATTTATGAGAACCATACTAGCACACGGTTAAACCTAATTCTTCTCGAAACTTCGATTTGATCAAGTCTATAGCCTTGAACCTAACCTAAATCTATTTGAATTTTATTGGACTCTTAATTGTGAGCCCAAGAAGATTTGATTAAGTCAATTACTTGGCATAATTATCCTAACATTATCTCTTCTTTATCTCCTAATTATCTCTAAATATGCATATGGAATAGATGGAAGATTGGGTGGCACATCCCTTTTCTTTTGGTAATTATTGGGTGCCATATCCTAGAGGGGCCCATCCCCTCTTATGTGTCATGGTGTGGAGGAGAGAGAGTGGGATCCATGCCCCATCACTTTAGGCTAAAGATCCCTTGGTGGGGCGTCAAGAGTTGGCACCCCAACTACCTGATAAATATTTTATGATGCCTCTTGTATATGCTTATAGGGACTGATTAATTACTATTTATATCTAATTTTATTTGGCATAAATCAGATTAAAAAGATAGAGAATTCTTATGAGATAAGAATTTATATTTTTAAGATAATTGAGTTCCTAATATGTGTCAGGATAATGTCTATATAAAAGGAGGTCTCTAGGATTTCTCATGAATAGAATTTTTCATTAACAAAATTCCTCTCTCTCCCTCTCCACGCCTCCTCTCCTCCCTCTCTTCCTTTCCATGTCCAAAGGTTGGGTGCTTCTCTTCCACACGCCCAAAAGTTGTGTTGGTGACTTAGAGATCGTAGATCAAGGAGAAGAAGAAGAAGATTGCTGATCAAAGAGTTGATCCCACAGTCCAGATCAAAGAAGTTGATCAAAGAGTTCAAAGGCTGAGATTCTTCTTAAGAAGAAGAATTTTCTACGAGGAGAAAGAAGTTTGAGATCGATCTTGATGGATACCCGTAGAGGTCAGACACGTGTGCGGCTCAACCTTCTACGAATCTGAGATCATCAAAAACGGTGAATTTCTATCCGCGCAAAGGTAATGAGATCTGATCTCATAATTATTTTTAAATTTTAGATTATTGATATGTGTTTTCTTCTGGGCTTGGATAGGTATAAATCTAATCTTTTGCATGTGGGGTTAAAGGGTTTAACCCATTTTTATTTTCACTGTCTGTTTTCAAAATTTTGAAATCTACACATGCTGCCTATCCAATTTTCTAACAGTGGTATCAGAGCCAGATTAGACAATGCATATGATCTGATTTTTAAATTAGATCTAAAAGTTTTAATGATTTAAAATCAATTTTATGCTGATATAAGGTTGTCCTAGTATAGAATTTACCTCCTATATTACAAAGGTTGTCCTAGCACAAGATTGATCAATTTTAAAAATTATTTTTTAAAATATATAAATCAAATCTTTTATATCTAAAAATTAATATATATGATATATTTTATTTATATTTAGATCTAAAATTAGAATGATTAAAAGTTCACATCAAACTGATATAAGGTTGTCCTGATATAAGGTTTACCCCCTATATTTTAAAAGTTGTCCTAGTTTGATGTGAATCAATTTTTGAAAAGATATTTTTAAAATATTTTGATCATTATTTCAGATCTGATTTTATACATATTTGATATGTTTAAATTTAGTTTTAAATCTGAAACTAATATGTGATGCATATTTGATTTAGATCTTAAACTACATATATTCGATATATGAAACTAGGTTTAGATCTGAAACAGTTTCAAGATCATAAGCCATTAATTGCATGCAATAAAACATAATCTAAAAATTATTTTTAGATCTAAAATTATGTTGTTGTATGTGGGTATGGGTTGAATAAATTAGGTCTAAGTGAACAAACTACAATTAAGGTCTAATTGATTAGATCAGGTTAGAACCCATTTTCGATTTTGAGCAATTGATTGAACCTAATCGATGGATGACTAGGATTAGATCAAAGGGGCTCAAAGTCGACTTTAGTTGTAGTTGGTCGCATCGATTTATATTTTGATGTGAGTTGATTGACTTAAGAATAAATTTGGCTCAGTGGTTCAGATCCATTTTAATAGATTAATCTAATCGATTCTAATCGATCAATTTGATGTCTAAAATAAGATTTAGATGGTGGTTATTTAATTGATTCTGTTGTCTGACCTGATCAATTTTGATTGGTGTCTAAGAAAAGCAATGGAGGACCCCCATGCATCTTAACTTATCTGACCATATTGAGAGATTCAGTTTCGTGTTAGATTACTTGTTGACTCGAGTTCATCCATGCCAACTAAGCTGGTTAAACATATTGATGTGCTGATCTAATTTAATCAGTTGGATGTCAGATCTGTTGATTTAGAAGAGACCTAAATCTAAATCTTCTCATTAAATATTAAGTCTAGAGGTCTTCCATCGTTGTAGAGATACGGGTGCCTTCCTGACATTAATCGTTCTAGACTAGTTATAGTGGTTCAGTTGTATCGAAAAAATACAACCACTCTATTTATATTTGATATCTCAAGATAGAGATAAGGTTGGTCCCAATAACTGTTAGGTGAGGGTCTCAATAATGGCTTTGCATTCGTTGGTGAACGATGGGTCTGACTTAACTAAGAAATATGCCAATAACTGTTAGGTGAGATCACAGGACTTAAAGATCAAGCCCACTACATCTTGCTTAGTGAAGCAATGGACAAAGTGTTGTCCACTCATTGGTCTGTACTCATCAATAATTATTAGGTGAGGTGTGTATAGATTAATGGGACTACAGTATCCACTTGAAATCGATCCTGTATAGATTTTTGTTTCTCCACTCGAGGAGTGTGGAAGATTTGAAAAAATAATGGGAGCCTTTGTTTGTTTTTAAAGTTCCTAGAATAAATATTTTTATAAGTACAAAATCTAACTAGAAACTATTCTCTCTGCAGATAACCATGTCGAGTTCAAACCCCTTAGCCCGAATTCTTGATACAAATAGGTTGACCGGCACCAATTACAAAGACTGGCTCTGAAATTTGAGAATTATTCTAAATTTTGAAAAACTCACCCATGTCCTCGATCAGAAAGCGTTTGTGTTACCTACTCACCCATCCACTGATCAATGAGCTGCACTTGAGAAGTAGATGGACGAAGATAATAAGACAAAATGCTATATCTTAGCACCATGTCCAATGATCTTCAGCACAGCATGAAGATATGAGGACTGTCAGGGAGATGCTGGTTCACCTGCAAGAGTTATATGATAAACAGAGTCGTACAGCTCGCTTTAAGATCTCTCGGAGACTTTTTAGAGCGAAAGTGCGTAATGAGCAGTCTGTCAATGATCATTGTTTGACAATGATCAAGGACATAGAGGAGCTTCAGAAGCTCGGTATGAACATGGACAAGGAACTGCAGGTGGATCTGATTCTCCGATCTCTTTCTGATTCATATGGACAGTTCATTATGAACTACCATATGAATAAGATTGATGCCACTTTGTCAAAGTTATTGAATATGTTGGTGACTGCAGAGGGCACCTTGAAGAGTTCAAGGGGTATGTTCTGGCTGTGGAGCGGGCTTCCTCCAAAAGGAAGTCTTCTTTCAAGAAGAAGAAAAAGCCCGTAAAGAAGTAGAAGAACGAGGCCAAGCCCAAGAAACTGGTTCTGAAGAAGGCCGACGATAAAGAAAAATATTTTTATTGCAACGTCGAAGGCCACTGGAGAAGAAACTGTCTGGCCTACCTGGCGACTGTCAAGAATAGAAAGAAGGATGGACCTTCTGAAGGTACATCTGAGTTGCTTATTATTGAAACTAATCTAATGATTTTCTCTTCTTCTAGTTAAGTTCTTGATTCTGGTTCAAGTGCTCATTTGTACACTTCAATGTAGGGTCTTGAAGAAGTTAGGGGGCTGAGAGAAGGTGAAATCACTCTCCGAGTCGGTAATAGAGCAAGGATTGCTGCTGTCGCCGTCGGAACCTATCCTCTGCGACTACCATTAGGATTTAGTTTGCTTTTGAAAGACTGTTACTATATATCTATATTAGTAAAAATTTGATTTCTATCTCTGTGCTAGCATAGGATAATTATAATTTTTATTTTAATAAAGACGTGTTCTATTTATTTTAGAAATAAACTTATGGCATGTACTTTTTTGATTGACGGTCTTTATCATTTGCATACGGATGCAAGTATATATATTAATGAGCAAATAATGAATGCCATAAGACTACGAAATGAGATAGATGATAGATGATAGACAAACAAGAAGTAAGAACCACTGTGGCATTTATAAGGAACAGGATTATGATCGCCACCGCAGTCCTAGGATACTTCAACACACTTCAACTTCAAGCAGTGAAAGAAATTAAAGGCTCCGAAAATATATTTTTGTCATTGTTTTATGTATTTCTGTGAGATTGTATTTGAATATACGTGTTTAATATCTAAAGATGAACTAAATTATGTGTTTAAGTTGTATTGTGTGATAATATTGTGTTTAAAATATATTTTTTATTAAATGAATGGCTATCATATTTCTTACTTTTTAATACATTTGTGATAATATCATTATTTTAGATTCATTAGCATATTATGGCTTACGATCCGCGGCATCCCAATCCTCGAGACAGCAGTATTCTTATATTGCAGGAGCACCATCGATCACGGACTATTTTAGATGACGGCGTAAGTATTCCAATCCTACTCTTACTATTTAAATTTTTTTTTGAAAAGTCATATATATTATCTAATTATTATATCTTATTGCAGGAGCCCAGACACTTTCGTCTACGACGATCCGATGCTAACTTCTGGAGGACAGAAGACATCCCACATAGAGTGCTGGATTATTTACGATATCTTAGATTCTATGGAGTATATCGGATTGATCGTATACAGATGGACGTTGGTCTTATTACTGCTTTGCTTGAGAGATGACGTCCAGAGACACATACATTTTATCTTCCATTTGGTGAGGTGACCATCACTTTACAGGATGTCAGCATCCTTACTGGACTACCAGTTGATGGCGATCCAGTTATCGGAGTTGATCCCATGCTTACCATTCTGGAGTGGCAGGCTTTGTGCTTGCGATTGCTAGGGTTTGAGCCCGATGTCTAGTTTTTCGATCATTCACGACTCAAGATTGAGTGTTTGGATGATCGTTATCGATATTTTCATATTGAGGATGATGTACCAGAGGAGATGGTGCAGCAGTATGTTAGGGTCAGATGCTGCGGTTGTTAGATGGTGTCCTGTTACCCGATACTTCATCAAATAAGATAAAGTTGATATTTTTGCCATTATTAAAGGATTTAGACTTCACTCGTAGACTCAGTTGGGGCAGTGCAGTACTAGCTTGCCTGTACAGAGCTATGTGTCGGGGTTCTTATGCTGATCAAAGCAAGATTGGTGGTTATCTTGTATTATTACATATGTGTGAATTAAAAATTTTTATTTTTAATATTCAATTATAGTTCACATTGGGTATATCATGTATGATTTTTTTAAATTTACAAATTTGCGTATGAAAGCATATGCCGACTATCAGTTCATTACGACGATAGTTGCTCGAGATGCCATCAAAGCAGCATGATCCTGACGTTCCATTCAGACTAGACGGATCATTGGGATATAGGTATAAAAATATTTTTTTTTACTTGAAACTTACTGTTTTAAATTCGATAAAATTTATTTAACATGAGTAGATTGTGAAATAGATGGAACGTTGCATTCAACATTCATCACGTATCGATGAGAGTGGTACTGGTTTATAGGTGCCAGTTAGATACATTAGTTGAGACATATATATGGATAAAATTAATTTTTTTACAAATATCATTTTACAGTATTCATAATCTATTAAAATTTTATCTAACTATTTTTTTATTTTAACTCTATCATTTTTGTGAGAGCCATATACAGATGAGATATTGGCTATATTGCCGCAGATGTGTACAGTTGAACATGACATATGGACTGCTAGGGTGCCACTTAGTTGTTTTGATATGGTAGAGTGGCATCTTTCTGATCGTGTCCTGCAGCTGTTTGGTCAGATTCAGGGCATCCCAGAGCAGTTTGATACCAGTTAGAGACTTCATCGTATTGATCGACGAGGGAGAGCTCATATTGACTGGCGTATCAGACATACAGAGTACATCGATATTTGGGATGCACGTCGAGATCATATTGTTCATGGTGATCCCATCTTGAGAGGTCGTTCATATACCGAGGACTACATGGCTTGATTTTTTAGCATTACAGTGCGAGTCATTGGACAGCCTCGGTATGCAGTTCCTGATACGAGAGCGAGAGTTCTGCTGTGCGTCTTTTGGTAAGAGTATGAAAATTAGTTTATGTTGTTTGTGTTATATTTTTATTTTATATTTTACAGTATATTGACTATTTTATTTTTATTATATAGACTGATTCTATGTCGGTCTTGTGTTGGACACTCGTCATGCTTTATCTACGACTGATGAGGACGAACGAATTCGGATACTACGTGAGATAGAGAGAACAAGTTTCGAAATATTGGTGGCGATTGGTGTTGACCCATATAGCTGTGCGCCTTGGTATGGAGCAGCCGATGCACCAGATATGAGATATACGCCGTCACCATATGTTTCACATATGCCATCACCGTATATTCCGCAGATGTCATCACTAGATGCTGCACAGATGCCACTGCCTTTTGATCCATAGATGGCAGACCTTCTTCTTCCTACATCCTCCAGATGACATCATCGGATACCAGTTGGCCACATGAGTATGACACTTTCTTTTCAGGCCCATCCATGTATCCAGATGAGAAGGTTGAGGGGGTCGCTCAGTCCGTAGATGATCCGACAGCATCATTTATTCTTGAGAGTATGACTAGCAGATCTCCACTGATATAGGGGAGGAGCCATCACAGCAGGAGCAGGAGCAAGAGCAGCCGTTGAGGACCTTCCTGAGAAGGTCCAAGCGACCACAGGCACCACGACATCCTTATGGGACTTAGTATTTTTTTGATTTGTACTTAGTATTTTTAAAATTTTTATTGTACTATTTTTTGTACACTTGATATTTTTATTCTATTTTATATTATTAATTATTAATTTTATTCTATATTATTTAATTTCAAGTGATCGGATATTATGCTGTGGATATGGATACAAATACTCTCATGTGTCTCAGAATATTAGGAGAGAAAAAGTTATGCTAAAAGGACTATAGAAATTATAATGTAAACAATAATAATATATCGGATAATTTAATTATATATCTTAAAATATCTAAAAATAAGCTAAATCAGACAAGTCGGTGGGGAACTATCAAAGTTCAAGTCAATTTTTTGATATATGAGATGAATCGGACCGTACTGATACATCTCAATCTGGTACAGGCACGAACAGCTACGTACGGTGCAGTATGGACCCATATAAGATGGTAAGATTTTGGTATAATTTTAAATTCAAAATATAATTTTTATTTTTTTATTTTTTTATTTTTTATTTTTTATTTTTTGATATTTTTTAATTTTTTTAATTTTTTAAGATATATTTTTTGGGATATTTTTTAAAAAATTTTAATTTTAAAAGGAGATTGTAATTTGAAATGATGATTTTTATTTGAATTAAAATTAATATTTTTTTAAAAAAATTAAAATTAAAATTTTTATATTTTTCTCATTTTTTTTCTATTTCTATTTTTTTTTAAGGTATTTTTTTGGGATTTTTTTTAACAAAATTAATTTTAAAAAGAGATTGTAATTTGAAATTATGATTTTAATTTAAATTAAATTAAATTTTTATTTTTTTTAAATTAAGAATTATAATTTTTATTTTTTTTCAATTCAATTCTTTTCCCTTTTTTTCTTTTTTTATGGTGTTTTTTATTTTTTTTACACCAATTTTTTTTCAGATATTTTTTTAAAAAAATAATTTGAAATGGAGATAATAATTTGAAATGATATTTTTTATTTGAATTAAACTTAAAATTTTAATTTTTTTTAAAATTACAATTTACAATTTTTATTTCTTTTCCCATTTCTTTCCCTTTTTTCACTTTTTTATGGCATTTCTTTTTTTTTATTTTTTTCAATTCAAATTAAAATTTTAATTTTCTTTATAATTTCAAATTATAATTTTTTTCTATTTTTACCATTTTTTCTATTTTTATGGTATTTTTTTAGATATTTTTTCCCTTTGTTTGGAATATTTAAAAAAAATTAATTTAAATGGAGAAAGTAATTTGAAATGATATTTTTTATTTGAATTAAAATTAAAATTTTATTTTTTTAAATTTAAAATTATAATTTTTATTTTTTTTTATTTTTTTCCTTTTTTATGGTATTTTTTATTTTGAAAGTTTTTTTAGATATTTTTTAAAAAAAATTAATTTGAAATGGGGAAAGTAATTTGAAATGATGTTTTTTATTTGAATTAAAATTAATTTTTATTTTTTTCTCATTTCTTTCTGATTTTTCCTTTTTTATGATATTTTTTATTTTTTTAGTTTTTTAAGATTTTTTTGATATTTTTTTAAAAAAATAATTTTAAATGGGAAAATAATTTTAAATTATATTTTTTATTTGAATTAAAATTAAAATTTTATTTTTTAAATTTAAAATTATTATTTTTATTTTTTCTCATTTTTTCCTTCTTTTATGATATTTTTTTAAAAAAATAATTTGAAAAGGGGATTGTAATTTGAAATAATGATTTTATTTGAATTAAAATTAAAATTTTTATTTGAATTAAAATTAAAATTAAAATTTCAATTTTTTTTTGGTATTTTTTATTTTTTTTACACCAATTTTTTAAAATATTTTTTTAAAAAAATAATTTAAAATGGAGATACTAATTTGAAATGATGATTTTTATTTTAATCAAAATTATATTTTTTATTTTTTTATAAATTTAAAATTTTAATTTCAATTTTTTTCAATTTTTTCTCTTTTTTTTGGGAAAAAAATGAAATCGCCAAATGAAATGATGTTTTAAATTATTTTTTTTTCATCGTCTATATGAAAAATAAGAGGAAAAAGATGGGTGATGTGGCATCATAAAATACCATTTTGAATGGTGTTTTATCCTGTTTGCATCATTTTGATAAATAAGTTAAAAATTAAGTTATTTTTATAAATAATTTTTTTTTAAATTAATTAGATAAAGTACTTCTACCTGGCGTGTTGGGTATCCCACCCCCAGGTGTGGTCAAGGTGAACTCCGAGGGCTCGGCAACGAAGTCCTTTGCAGGAGCTGGCTTTATCATCAGAACCACTAGGGTCAAAGTCTCACATGCTGGTTCCCATGCCATACAGTCAAACACTAGGAGCGGCTTGGGAGGGCTTCAAAGGCTTCAAGATAGCCTATTTCTTACTCCGAGCACCATGAATTTGGATAAAGGCAAACTGTAATTCATTGGGCTGATCAAACCGCGGACATAATCATGCAGCATAATCCTCTTCTTGAGGACATACGGCCTCTCTCAAAATCTCTAACGGCTCTTCCATGCACCACGCTTTTATAAAAGCCGATAAACCTGTTTTTTTGGCTCGCTGGTTGATGGAGAACAATCCACTCCTTCGGGACATATGGGCTCCCTCAAAAACTCTACAGCACTTCCATGCACCACGCTTTTATAAAAAGCCTAAAGACCAGTTGATTGGCTCCCTGGTTGAGGAAGGAACGTTGCCTTTGAACACCCTTCCATTACATCTGGATATATCCTTTTCGTCATTACAGGTTGCACTTCTTGTAGTTTCGTAAGACATTGAGATTTCAACCACCAGCTCACACCCCCCACCCCGGGCCAACCAAACCAACCAACCCCCCCACCCCCAACCCTCCTTCCCGTTGTTCCCCTTTTTTCTTTTCGATTGGTTGGTTTCTTCTTCTTCTTCTTTTTAACACCCTTCCATTATATCTGAATATATCTTTTTCATCATTACAGCTTGCACTTCTTGTAGTTTTGTAAGACATTGAGATTTCAACCACCAGCTGACACCCCGAACAACCACCCCCACCCCCCCCCCCCGCCCCCCACCACTTCTCACGTCCACCCAAAAAAGAAAAAGAAAAAAAAAAAAGAAAAAAGGAAGAAGAAGAAGAAGAAACCAACCAATCGAAAAGAAAAAAGGGGAACAACCTCTTCGCAATCCTCCTTAAAGGTGGGGGGGGACATAAAAGAACGCATCGCCTCCAGTCGGACACATGCAGATTCAGAGAGCAGAACTCTCTCATAATAGTACCAGGTGTATTCGGTGTAACAACTTGGACACGCCACCGGTCAAAAATTCGCCCCTTATGATAAGATACAACACTACATCCGCGCATAGAACATAAGAGGGATGATAAGCTACCAAAAGGAACAATGATAGATGCCGCCGATTCTAGAGCTGAGCACAAAATTGACGCTGAGAACAACTTCTTACATGAAAACACTTCAGGAGATTTTTTAGATACAAAAGCTTCTAAAAAAAAAAAATTAATAATACAGAAGCTCCTCTGTAACGAATGTGTACATCATTGTGTATACTTCCAAAGAATATGGACCAGTATCACAGTCAGATTGCTCCCTCCCTGAAAGAATATTGAATGAATATTTGTATAAAGGCATGTCTGGTGGTGGTAGAAATGACCACGAATTCAAGTAGGTGTTTTGTTTTGAGAAGTCAACCAGCATAGAAGGCCCACTCACGCGATGATTGCATACATAGACATATGCTGAACATGCATAAACCCGAAATAGTTTAGGAGATGGAAAACAACATGGAGGCTATAAGCAACCAAACATGCAAAAACAAATTTTGGATAAAAAAAAAAGCCCCGACCTTAGATCAATAACTGGGCTGTTACTGGTAACCGCATACGGAAAAAAATGGAATTCAAGCAAAGAAGAGAATTTCTTCCTAAGAAAAGTGGTTTTTCTGATAATAAAGGAGTTAGAGTGAGTTGATTTATGCAATGATAAAATTTAAGGAAATTTTCTCTTTAAGAAAGGTGGTTTTTCTGATAATAAAGGATTTTTAGTTTATATGTGTGCAATCATGTCCCTTCCAGTATCAAGGGATCCTGGTAAAAATACCCAAGAAAAGATCATGGGGATAAAATAACCAAATGTTGCAAAATAAACCTGCCTTAAGTGGAAGTACCTTGCCAAAGCTGCTATATATATTTCAAAGGAATGACAACATCAAGATTTCTTGAGACTTGCCACCCTTTAGGATAAACCAGATTTCTAGCTTCCAAGTGAAGATGCCAATTCATGATCCTTGAGCAATTATTTGGCAGGCCTTCCATTTGACTTTCATCTTCAATTATCTGTTCTATAAATGTTGTTTCCTGCAAATATTCAAATCACTAAATTAAATGTCAATTTGTTAAGAAGATGGCAGGACATGAAAGGTATCAGCTGTGAATACTGGAGTCCAAGATCTGAACCAGCAAGTCGAGCAATTTGAATACAACTGACATGAAACTAGTCATGTGTGTCAAAAACTTGTAACGTTAATGAACATTCGGATAGTGCATGAGGACAACCCTCTCAACAAAAGAAGCTATTTCTAGTCTAATCTATGCATATAGTTTATACATCCAATCAACATAAGCAAGAAACACTTCATTTTAATGCATACCAGAGCTGAGGCAGGCTCAAGCAAAATTTATGAATTGCTTGGTCTAAATTCTGCTTATTAACAGCCTTACAACCACTAGGTATTAGATGCATTTATTTTCTATAGCGATTTAACATGCTATATTTCTTGTTTTCTTTTTAATTCTAAAATGAACCTCAAAAATGATATCAAACACTTCCATGATTATTCATATTATTCAATTGTTGGAGCAAATGTGCTATAGCATACAGACATATATGCACGCTAGACATTAAGGATCTGATCATCAAAGGGGTAGGAATAAGGATAGGGCTTTGGAAAACACGCTTGCAAATCAAGGTTCATGAAACCAGGTTTTAAGATTGGCAGGTCCTGGTTATGGTATTAGGTGGTTTTAATCCAAGGGGAAAGAGATATTATGTAAAGAATACAAAAAAAAGAAAAAAAAGAAAAAGAAAAAAAGAAAGAAAAGAAGAAGCAAAATAGAACCACTGAACAGACATAACTTTTAGTCATTTTTGTTCAAAAATATTTATAAAATACAAAGTCGCTAAAAATTGTTAAAACTTAAAAGTAAAAGAAAATTATAAAATCTTAACAAAAGTAATACAAGTAAAATCGTATTAGACATCGTTCATAGTATTGGTGATATCTAACATATAATGCTGTGGTTGCGTGAGGTACCTTAGTAACATCTACAATGGCTGATCTTTACGTGCTAAGCCTATTGTCCAAGAATTGAAAATCAAAACTATAACATAAGATTAAATATCAATGACTAAGAATAAATACAAAGGCGTATATAGTTAGCATCTCAAGTGTCACATATCACATCATATAAACATATGAATGCTAAGTATCATGTATGAATACAAGTGACTATCTATCCACTATCATCAATAGGAGATTCCACTTGCCCATACACCAATATATGTCGTTTACCTTTCTATTAAAAAAAAAAAAAAACATACAACGGCAACTTTTTTAAAACTTCTGCAATATTTCTACAGATCTAGGGATTAGAAAACACATAATTTTGCTTGTTACTATAGAAATTTAGGTAACCTATGTTTACTGAATTTCTAAAAAAGAAAAATGATAACTTATTTTTCATTGTTTTCAATAGAATTTGTTGCCTGTATTTATGGTTTTCATGAAATGTAAGACAGTTGGCTGCTAAAACAAATTAATTGTTTGAAAATTTCTTATCTTTTTCTTATATTCCTTGGAACCTTACAGTGAAATGCTTCCAAATCTTCCCAATATACAAGATTCCGATTCACTCACGCAAAAATGCTCCGTGGTCCTCATATGTATCACACTTCCAACAGGTTGCCTTTATACAAACCCATAATTGATGAAGAAAAGAACCCAAAAATGAGGCTAATAGTCTACATGTATACTAATCTTTAATCAGAACTAGTTAGTTTCAACTGAAATTCTGAATACAATATAAAAACTAGGTTTAGATTTGGCTAGAGCATAGGTCTCACTAAATTACGAAAGAGATTCTATAGAACTTGTATAAAACAAAGGACAAACTTATGTTGGGATGAATATTAGAGACGGACTAGCAAGGCCAATCTCAACTAATAGGATAATGCTTAAACTTGCTGTGCTTAGGACTGGCAAAATATGACCCGAGCTGCCAATCCGACCCGTGTTCGATCCACCATAAACAGGTTTGGATTTCGGCTAAACGGATTTGGGTCATAAACGAGTTGATCCGTTTATGACCCGTTTAATAAGTGGGTCGGATTTGGATTTTAGATATCTGATCCGTTTAACCCATTTAACCCGTTTAATATTCAGGTCGGGTTAAATCAGATAACTCATTTAACTTGTTTAACCTATTTCTGATCCGTTTAACCCGACCTGTTTAACCTGTTTAACCCATTTAAGATCCATTTAACCTGTTTAAAAGCTGTTTAACCTATTTCTGACCTATTTAACCCGACCTGTTTAACCTGTTTAACCCATTTAACCTGTTTAACCCATTTAACCTAATTTGACCTATTTAATAAACAGGTTAAACGAGTCGGGTCGGGTTACCTGTTTAATAAACAGGTCAGATTCAAGTTTGAATTTTTGACCCGTTTAATAAACAGATCGGATTTGGATTGATGATTTTCTGATCCGACCCGACCTGATTGCCACCCCTAGCTGTGCTACTATTCATCTCAGGTTGATGATACCGAACTCCAAAATGGGGTACATTGCCATTTTTTAACAATAAAATGAATATTGTTTACTAGTAAAAGAAAGGAACGTTAAAACAAAAGGTCCAACACATAAAGCACAAACTACAAGAGTCTAACAACAAGGTGCTAAAAAGATCTCCAACAGAAAATAGAAAACCTGGAATCAACTCATCATCAAATGAGTGACGAACAAATGACAACATCAACAAAGAAACAGAAAAGCAAGAAAGAAGCAACCACGAAAGATGGCCTAGGAGAGAGCACAAGGTTGTAAGGGAATAACATATGTTCTTGCGGGGGGGTGGGAGGAAATCCTAGAATCACTTGGCAGAAGATGACCATGCAACATACAACACTAAAGTGGCATCCAAGAGAGCAGCAATTATTTTCTTCCTATGGTTTTGGCTAACATACTTAGATGGTGTTGGATAATGTGATATTAGAATATCAAGGCACCTTTGTAAGATGTCTGCATATTCTATAATTGTACTTCAAAAGTAGGGGTGCACATGTATTTGGGTCAACCCAATAACCAAATTGGACTATTATTGTTGGGTTGGTTTTGTTTTGGATTCTGATGAGGATTGGGTTGGTTCCATTCTGATTATCTGAAACCCGATTGGATCGGTTTGGGTTCGGGTTGAGTGGCTGGGTAACCTGACCCAATCCGCTCCACATATAATATACATATCATATATAGTATATATAGTATACATAAAATATATTGCACATATGGTATATTGTGTATTAAACATTTGGATGATCAATGTGTCATTTGCGACTCGCTTTCCCATTTTCTTTAGTCTTTACCATCTATTTTTGCAGTTTGGTATGTATAAGACATATTTATGGCTATTAATGAACATAGAATTTTAAATTAAACTATTAATTATATTTTGAATAAAATTAATGGTTTAACTTTCTCTTTAAACTTTTGGATAATCCAATAACCAACTTGAACCAATCCAATCTTGATCGAATCGAGTTGGGTTGGTTCCAATATTGATTGTTTCGATTCTGGTTCCAAAAATTGAGAACCGATTGGGATTGTGCTAGTTCCAGATTAGCCTCTTAACCTGAACCAACCTAAGCCATGTGCCCCCTAATCAAAAAAGCATTGGGGTAAATTTCTAGATACGTATAAGAATCCTATGTGAGTTTTAGGTGGATAAGTAGAAACCTATTACAGTAATAAAATGGATTTTCTTCTGAGAAGAGGGATTCTGAAACTTGAACAAAACAACATTATGTTAAACTAACTTTCTTCAGAACGTTTTCAATTCAAATTAATGGGACCATAGTTCCTACAGGCTCCTGCGACCTAGGTGCCCAACCTAGCCTTGCTTGCCTAAGCAAGGCTCACAAAACCTGCCGTTCAGGCACTTGCTTGGCTTTTTTGGCACCCACCCTGGGTTCAGGTGCTCGTCTGGCCCATCCTAGCCCAGGCCACCTGAGTCTAACCTATTGATTTGAAACAAGCGAGCCCAAGCTTAACCAATGTAATCTGAAATAGATCAACTTAAGGGAGAACAAGTTCTTCTCCAGTTCTGCTGTCCCTCTGTTCTCCAAGCCTAGCCCTTAAAGCATCTCTCCACTCTCCATCTTGGGTGTTTGAATGGGAGGTAGCTACATTGGACATACTCAAACAGCAACGAGAGGCAATTGGCGAGGATACAAGAGTCCTGAAAGTAAATCAGCCTCTCTTCCTCTTTCTTCCTTGGCACTTTTTTCCTCATGAGTGGAATGCTCTAACGGAGTATATCCTCTGTTACAAAGGCCTTTTGTTATATATTTCTCTGTTTTTATGATCTGAATTTTGCTCTGTTTTAGTACTTCCTCAATGGCAACTGTTTAAATTAATCATATCTGCACATGAGTTTAAATTGATCGATTGTCATCTTTAGTTTTTTCTGTGGGATTTGAATTCATATGCCCTTCCAGTTAAAAAAAATGTATGCAATACAATCTGAGTTAAGACAAAAATATGTTATGGTCTACATCAGCACAAATAAACAAACTGTAAAAAAGTAGAAAGCTTTATTTAGTGGAACTCATGTGTTGTTCGTTAGCAATGTACCCTAGAGTCATCAGAGATGGATAATTTATTGTAGACAATGCAAATCTTGGTCAACAATTAAAATATATAAGTATAAATCATTTTTTGAATTTTGTACAAAGTTGTCCCCTAGGCAGTTGCCTAATCGCCTAGTCCATCGCCTAGGCTATATAAGAGTCTATTGCATGGGATAGTCTAGGCTATCTGACAACTATGGTAGGTCCTCTAATCACTTATCTAAAACTTGAAAGTTAATGGCATCTTTGGCAAATAGAAACACATTTTTCTACTTATATTTTGGTAGGAGGGGTATAAGGATGAATTACATTTTTTTTTAAAAAAAAAAAAAGAAAAAGGTTCTTGGGAAGAGGAACAAATTAAATTTGATTGCTTGTAACATTATGATACCCCGTTCAAACAAAGAAGAGCCAACATGTACCTCCTCAATTATAATGCATCCACATTTCAGATGTAAATTAAAATTAGAAAGAAGACATTCAACTTCTCAAGCAGGCTAGAAAATGTAGGAATGCTAAAAATGAACAAGGAAATGAATAATGAAGACAAGTCCAAAAATATTCTCAAAATAAATTGTTTAGACAAGTTCAAAAATATTATATTATATTTTTGGACTTGTTGAGCTTGACATCCAACAAGTTTCATGCTTTGGCTCTCATGTCTGACCATGCAATACAGAAAGAAATACATTAAATTATGAGATTCTTTGAGATTTAGCCTGTATAAAAGTTTTTCCCCCATAATTTCAACGTACTCCATCTAAAATTATTCAACCTATACCGCAAGATCTGGTTCCCCTACAAGAGTGAAGTTGTATTCTACCAACACCTCAGCCAGATAGAAGAATTGATTTACCGAGGGAATTCAATGGTCTTTGCTATTGACTTATATATACGATAACACCTGTTAGACTGCCTTTTTTCCCAAAGTTGCTTTCACTGTGCATCATAGATATATAACAAAAATAAGTAGCATCTTATCTCATAAACATAATAGGCCTCTATTTCATACTAATAATGTTACCAGTCAATATCAGGTCATTTGTACATCCCAAAAGTTTTTCAATTTTCCATATAAACAAAATGCACCTTTCTAGAAGTTACACACAATCCATGAACTTAAAAATACAAAAAGGAAACGAATAGCATAGCATGTGAAACATAACAGACCTGTGATTCCCCATATTCATCTATTGTTGAAAAAGGAATCTAGCACTATTGTGCATGCCATAATTATTGGAAAAAGGAAAATCGCAAAGTTCAGGCAGACTAGCATTTTTCAGCTACTATCAGTTCTTTTGACACATAAACTAATGACTTTGTCAGCTTGCACAAGAGTATTTTAACGCTCAATTAAAGGCAGATCTAATAGCTGATTAAGCACTTTTAAGCTCAAGATCACATAAATTGAATATTCTAATACACGACTTTTCAGTCGTTCTTGTTAGAATACTAGATTTGATTAAAAGATTACCAAGAAAATTTGGCTACCTACACCGTTGAATTATATGAAAAATGACTACAAATGAGAGAGAATGCTCAGGATTTCTCATCAATGGAACTAGACTCAACTTTACAATCTCCATAAGCAATTAACTCTTCAAAGTGAATTATGATTTGCTGTTGAATGACATTTTGCAGGTGTATATATAAAATCTTGTCATTACAGGACTAGACAACTCTTCCAGATCCAGCCTTGTTGATAAAGAGAGGGTGATGCAAAGAAAAGCTCTATCAGTTGACAATCTATGTCAACTTGTCAAGAAAGTCAAGAGGTATTGCTGTTTCTTCATCAAAATGGACAAAAATAGACCAATTTAAAATTTGTATAAATGTAGGGAAAATATGTTTCTTTCCCTTTTTTTTCATTTTTAATGTATCCTTTATGATTTACACCTGTAAGGTCTAATACACAGTGTATTAACAAGTGATTGAAAAACTACGAAAATATTTTTTCCTAAAAGAGAGAGAGACATAAGTCATACCTGAAAACCCTCCTTTATTGTGTCTAGTTGCCTGATGGCTTTTGAGGTTCGGCGGTGCCACCTTCTCGGGTCCCACAGTATCGTGCTGTTGAATGCAAATCCTGACATGTCAACATGAAATCTTCGAAGTCTCTTGCTTTTCTCATTTGTGTGCCAACCAATCACTTGACTTCCATTGCATACTGGGCCTTCTAGTATTGCCTTATTTTTGCTTTTAGCAAGCATTGCAACAGGCCAAGTGCCAAATCTCCTTCAAACAACATGTAGATCAATTCTATAAATTGAAGGACAAGTAAATGGAAGCAGACACAGCTACCTTTCTCATAATTGAAGGGCTTCAGGTGGATCCGTTAAAGACACAAAAAATCATTAATATTTTTTTTTTGACCATGGACAAATTAGAATAGCTCAATACGGATGAACAGAATAGGCACATTTTGAACATTTAACATACATGACTCTTGATTCTTATAGAATTCCTGTAGACTACAAATCCTCTTAAATATGCATCATTGTCTCCAAACCCAAATAATAGGTCATATGCATATCTATACTAATTATTACTCATAAGGTATTCCAATATTTCTTGTATAATTGTAGCAAGTGTAATGATATATATACCATTATGTACCTTGAGATTGCATCGTAATGCATCGATAAATAGGTTTCAGGAAATAGAGGAAATGCATTGTGCTATTGAAGTCCCGACATGGCATATAGCATGTAACAGGAATAATTAAACTATGTTACTTATAGCAGATACCAAACTTTGTATTTCTAGAAGACATTCCCCTTCTCAAGTTTAAGGTTTGCTGACATAAGTGAAACTACCAATGGGAGCTTTTGTTTTTGTCCTTTAAAAGGGAGAAGAGTTTTAAAGTTTTAATTGCCCACATACATATGTATGCATTGGTTTATCATCGGCAATGATGCTGAAGTGTCTGGCTATGAGTGAGAACAAGTTTCAGGATTTTGATCTAAATTAATACATGAAAATCAAGGAAGATTTAAATAGAAAGAAATGAGAAAGGATTTGAGGTAGCTCAGATAATCAACCCCACCTAAGAATGTGCAGAAGCAAGCAATAATTACTTTCACAACCAGATAAACATGGGTTCAAGCTTGCACGAGATTTTGGGCACCAAAGGAGTGAATAATGTCAATCATGTTTGAGCTAGTCATGTACTTGCACAAGACATACACCGCCAAAACATACAGGCACCAACATTAAAAGATATCATATCTTCAAAGATGATAACAGGGCATGTGAGGATAAACAAGTACCCTTTTCTTCATATTAGACACTTCTGATTGCTTAGATTTTGAATTTGACTCTTCGAAAGCAATTTCAATTGAGCTAAACACAGAGTGCTCATACTAAAATACATAACCTGAACATAAGTACCTTCTGAGGGATTCAATCTAAACATCATTGGACTTCAAACTAACATTATATTGAATATGAAATCCGCAGCAAACAATAACAGGCTTAAATTTATAAAATGAGTTCTAGGACAAGATGCAAAGAGGATAATATAGGCAAAAAGCTCAGGATCAACGAACAAATGTCAGAAAGCAGGATGTGCAAGAGAGCACGTTTAGCTTCTTGTACACATTAACAATTGTGGTGTATATCTGCGTGCCAATTGTGCATCATTTCATTTTTCACTGGAACATGTGATGCTTCAACATACATAGTAATTATACAGCACCAGCCCTCCACATTCATAAGGAAAATGCCCGCCATCACCTAAACCCTAGGAAAGAAGTACCACATGACCGTATGAATAGCTATCCCTTTCACTATGTCAGTTTGTGGTGTCAGCACGCCGCTTGCAAGTCCTACAAGTCTAGTGATTTCAAAATGAACTGGAAAAGATATAACAGGACCATCAAACTAAGGAATGCATCAAATGGTAATTCGAACCCACGGATTAGGATGTAGATGAAAGATCATCACGTAGACTCACCTGATGTCCCTCATGTGGTCGAACAGCTCGAGCGAGTAGATGTTGTCGTCGTCGGCAAAGTACACGATACCATCGAGACGGTGCCGCTCGATGTGCTCGAGCGCCGTGTTCCGCTGGTGGACGCCTCGGTCCTTAATGTCGGTGGAGTTCTTCAAGCAGACCAGATGGCGGTACATGACTCCCGTCCTCCTGAGGATCTGGGCCGTCTCCATGGAGGCGGCGTTCATCTCCACCACGATCCAGAGAAGGGGCGGCGGCACGAGCCTCAGAGTCTGGCCCAGCCGGTTGAGGTAATAGGCCTGGAGGGCGCGGTTGTAGGTCGGGGTGACAACGATGAGGAGCTTTCCGAGGGACCGCGGATCGGGCTCGCCAGGGCCTTCCTCCTCGTTCTTGGCCTCGAGCTCGACGGTGACGAGGCCCTCCGGCCGCACGATCTCGATCTCCCAAGGCGTCGAGCGGACGAGGGCGGCGAGATCCCGGCGGGGGGGCCCGCCGTCGTTGTCGAAGGAGAAGTCATGGGGGCGGAGGCCGGAGTCGTCGAGGTCGGCGAAGGGGGAGAGGCCCAGCAAAAAGCCGAGGAGTAAGAAGAGGAGGAAGCGGAGGAGGGGCCGCCGCCAGGAGGAGCGGTGGCCTGCCGTGCGGGAGTGCCGCGGGAGGTAGGCGCCCATCATCAGAAGGCGGCGGAAAGGGGATGGCGGCGGCGGCGGCGGCGGGGAGAGGAGGCCCGGGCGGTAGGCGGAGGAGGAGCGGCGGATCGAGGCCATGGCTGGTTCGGTGGAAGCATCAAGAAAACGATCGATAGCTGGAGCTGCTGGTGGTGGTGGCCAATATTATAAATCTTAAGCCACAAAAGATAGTTCGGTGAGGAGATTCCTTGCAAATTTTTATTCTCGGACACCTGGGATGAGGATGGCTATGAAGTATGAATATTATGGAGACAGAAAAAGAAATCGGCTCCAGTCCTCTTCTTCTGCAGATAAATAGATAGATGGTTGGCTTTCCCTTTTTTTCTTTTTTTTCCCCGGCTTTCCACGAGAGAGGGTAATGCTTTGGTTGCTGCCGGGGCTCGGGGTGGGACTTTTGGGAGGATGGCTGGAAGGGGAGTACCTGGTCGCCGAAAGGGCGGCCGGGTCTTGATGCCGGTGCGCGGTTTGGTGTGTAGTCCAGCGGATATCTTTTATTTCCGCAGCGGGAAGCCCACACAATACAAGGAGGACTTGGGTCAAAACCCCTCCAGCACGACTTTTGGAAGTACTACGAGCACCGAATTACTCGTGGCGGAGCTCCACGCAAGCAAATCGGGCACCGAGGCTGATAGAACTGAAAAATTATTGGTTGGAATGGTTATGCCTTATATCATCTAATAATAATTAATATATTATTTATTATTAAAAATATATTTATTATTATTGGATGGATATCTGATCTGGACACCATCTTCCAAGACCTTTTCAGTATCACATAATGCAGAAGGAAGAAAGAAGAAACAAAACAAACAATCAAAATACGTGGATCAGTCACAAAAGAGTTCGTCTTCACTATGAAAAAGAAATTTTACAAGAGGTAAAGAAGGTAATATCTTTATTGAGGATAATTTCTAATTCTTACATTTCATTGTTCTCCAATAGGAGTATATATAGATTACAAGGTCTAGCTATTGTAGCAATTACAAGAAGAAGGAATATCTCGATTACATACTAAGTAAAGAGAAACCAAATGTAGAATAGCTAAACAAGGAGAAAGACCAAATAAGAGAGAAAGACCAAATAGGAGTGCCAGCCAAATATGAATATATGTTGACTTGCTAAACATAGAAAAGAGCCAAATAAGACTGCAAGCCAAAATAGAATGTTGGGTTGGAATGATTGTGTGCTGATACACCCCCTCAAGATGAAGAATCGGGAGCACGAATCTTCAGCTTGTCCTTTAGGAACCTAAAACGGGAGGTACCCAAGGGCTTGGTGAGAATATCGGCAAGCTGATCTTGGGTGGAGATGAACTAAACAGATAGTTGATGTCTTGCAACACGTTCACGAACAAAATGAAAATCAATTTCGACATGCTTCGTGCGAGCATGAAAAACAGGATTGGCCGACAGATAAGTGGCCCCAATATTGTCACACCATAGAATCGGAGGACCATGTAAGGGATGGCCAAGTTTCTGAAACAATGACTCAAGCCAGATAAGTTCAGCTGATGCATCTGCTAAGGCTTTATATTCAAACTTTGTGGATGAGCGGGCAACTGTTTTCTGTTTACGAGATGCCCAAGAAATGAGGTTGGGACCGAGAAAGATTGCATAGCCTCCAGTGGAACGCCTATCAATCCCACTACCCGCCCAATCTGCATCCGAGAAAGCTTGGAGAGAGCGAGAGGTGGATCGGCGAATGTGTAACCCATGATCAGCTGTAGCTTGAAGGTACCGTAAGATGCATTTGACCATAATCCAGTGATCAGTATTAGGAGACTGTATAAACTGACATACTTTATTCACTGCAAAGGAAATATCCGGACGTGTCAATGTAACATACTGAAGAGCCCCAACAATGGAGCGATACTGTGTGGGGTCCGGATGGGGAGCACCCCCTGAATCAGAATCCTTTGTCATGACCATTGGGGTCTGAACAGGTTTACAATCAACCATGCCTGCGTTTAAAAGAAGATCTTTAATGTAGCGGTTTTGAGATAATAATAATCCAGCAGAGTTCCGAACAACCTCAATTCCTAAGAAAAAATGGAGATCACCAAGATCCTTAATAGAAAATTCCTTAGCAAGCTTTTGAAGAAGAAGAGAAATCTGACTGGAGTCATTGCTGGTTACCAAAATATCATCAACATAGATGAGCACATAGAGGACATGAGACCTCATCCTTAAAATAAATAATGAAGGATCAGTTTTGCTGGCAACAAACCCTAGTCGGAGAAGAAATTGGGAGAGACGGTGAAACCAGGCACGGGGTGCTTGTTTTAACCCATATAAAGATTTGTGGAGATGACAGACATAATCTGGATGGTCGCGATCCTCAAACCCTGACGGTTGGGACATGTAGACTTCTTCTGTTAGGTTGCCATGTAAAAAGGTATTATGAACATCTAATTGCCGGATGGACCAACCTTGAGAGATTGCAATACTTAGAATAGATCGAATGGTGGTAGGTTTGATAACCGGACTGAATGTCTCATTGTAGTCGAGGCCAAGTTGCTGATGGAACCCTTTAGCAAGTAGACGCACTTTGTAACGCTCGAGAGACCCATCAGCTTTTCCATTGATCCTGTACACCCACTTACACCCGACCAAATTCTTTTGATGAGATGAACGTGGAACAAGAGACCACGTACCATTGCGAATTAAGGCATTAAATTCTTCAATCATTGCAGCACGCCACTCAGAGTGTTTAGAGGCTTGAGTAAAGCAAGTAGGTTCTATGGTGAGGATAGTGGTGGTGAGGGCGGATGGCTGGTTGGAACGGGGTCGAAGTACCATTGAATGTGTACGGGTGGGTTGGGCAGGTGGGTCAGGGGAGGTTTTGTCTTGCAGGGAGCTAGTTGTAGGGGAAGGCGTAGGAAGGGAAGGTTTTGCTGATGAGGGGAGGTCAGTAAGTAATCTGGTCCGAACAGGTGCAGAGTCGTTAATACTAAAGGGGCTTGGAGTGGGATCGATCATAGGAGAAGGTGTTGAGGCAGACCGAGAAAAGGGGGATGCAGCCGATGATGAGTTGGACAGACGATGCAAAGGAGAATGTGGAATTGGTGGAGGAACAGATGGTAGTGGGGTGGCCTCTTGTAGAGGGTGAAGTAATGTAACGCCCCAAGGTGGGGAAGAGGGAGATGATGGTGGTGGACAAGTTAATGAAGACTGAGATTGAAAAGGAAAGGTAGATTCGTCGAAGCGAACGTGCCTAGCGATATATGTACGATTTATTTTTAAATCGAGACATCGATAGGCACTATGAGAGGGACTATAGCCGAGAAACACACACGGTTGAGACCGATACTCTATTTTATGCCGATTGTAAGGACGAAGAAGAGGATAGCAAAGACACCCAAAAATTCGTAGGAAGGCATAGGATGGTGGTTTGTTGTGAATGAGTTCGAAGGGGGATACATCACTAGAGACTTTAGATGGCATCCTATTAATGAGAAAAACAGCCGTTTCAAAGGCATAGTGCCAGTATGACATGGGCACGGATCCATGAGCAAGAAGGGATAGGCTGGTTTCCGTAATATGATGGTGACGACGTTCGACAGCCCCTTGTTGCTCATGGGTGTGAGGAGCAGCAACACGATGGGTAATGCCAATTTTACGAAAAAATTGAGGAAGAGAGCGAAATTCTCCTCCCCAGTCAGTTTGGATTGATTTAATAGTACGAGAGAGATGCCGTTCAACCAAGGCTTGAAATTGTAAGAAAGTAGAGAATACATCAGATTTGCGCATTAATGGATAAAACCAAATATATTTACTTTGATCATCAACAAAAATTATGTAGTATCGGTCATAGGAGAACGTGTTGAGGCAGACCGAGAAAAGGGGGTGTATCGGTTGAGAATGTCAGGGACCGCATCCTATAGATCATCACATAGAGCACGCAATACATGAAGATTAAATTCGGTTGGCTTGAGGGCATTACCAGAAGCAGCAAGTTCATCAACCACAGCTTTGGCACGTTGGAGCAGAGAGGTGACGGTCTCATCTGATTGTTGACGTAGATTCTGCAACTCTAGATGCAGAGACATGAGCCTGGTAGGAGATGCTGAACCAAAGGCTTCATGAAGAGTGGTCCAGCACTCAAAACTAGTCTCTTTGTCAAGAAGAAGAGGAACCAAATCTTCAGATAATGAAGCAACAAGAAGGCTTACGAGTTGGGCATCTTGTTGTTGCCAAGCAGTAGCGGCAATCGGATCGGTGGGCTGTGGGTGAGAGCCATCAAAAAACCCAAACAGGCCTTGACCCTTTAAGAAGGGAGTAATTTGCTTTCTCCAGATCAAAAAATTGGATGCATTTAATTTGATAGATAGAAAATGCTGTGCCGATGGAAAGGTGAGAGGGGTCGTTGTGTTGGGTGGAGGAGGAGAAGAGGGATTGGAGGAGGTGGAGATAGATGAACTGGTGGCCATGAGAGAGCACAGATGGAGGAAGAAGAAGAGATGCTCGTTGGAGCTTCAATGGCTCTGATACCATAAAGAAGGTAATATCTTTATTGAGGATAATTTCTAATTCTTACATTTCATTGTTCTCCAATAGGAGTATATATAGATTACAAGGTCTAGCTATTGTAGCAATTACAAGAAGAAGGAATATCTCGATTACATACTAAGTAAAGAGAAACCAAATGTAGAATAGCTAAACAAGGAGAAAGATCAAATAAGAGAGAAAGACCAAATAGGAGTGCCAGCCAAATATGAATATGTGTTGACTTGCTAAACATAGGAAAGAGCCAAATAAGACTGCAAGCCAAAATAGAATATTGGGTTGGAATGATTGTGTGCTGATAAGAGGAGATCTCACCCTCAACCCTCATACACCCAATTTCTCTTTCACCAGAAGTTTCTCTCACAAAAGCTCTCTCTTGGAAGACCCCTTGAACACCTGAAGTACCTGACGTCCGCTGTCTAGGAGCCCTGCTCCTTCTCTCTTAGCGGCCTCACGCCTCTCTCTCTCTTCTTCTCAGGTTCACAACCTCTGATTTCCGTGTGATGATCCACAGCACGCACACAAACCCAAAAAATCGAGCCACAGCCTCTGTTCCATATACAGGCCTTTTATAGGCCTTAATCACGACTTAGACCATGATTAGGACTCCTCAATCAACCCAAAAAAATTCCTTGGACCGTTGGATCGAAAATCAAATCAACCCACGCCCTTCGATCACAATCGATCTACAGAATAATATCGTGGACTGCAAGAAACATGTGAAAATACCCACGCGGTCCACAGGTCCAGTTGTGGACCACCCGGTCCACGGTGGACCAAGGTAAAGGGCCCAGGCAGAGTGCCTGGGCCTGGGCCGGCCCGCGCGCGTAGGTTGGGCCGCGCCCGTGCGCGGGCCCACTCACGGGCTGGGCCGCACACCCGGATGGGCCGTGCACCCAACTGGGCCGCGCGCCCGCCTGGGTCGCGCATCCCGCGCCCTGCCCGCCGCCGACGGTCCTCTATCGTCTCGGATCTCGTGCCGACTTCAAAAGCTCATATCTCCTCCATCCGAACTCCGTTTGGGGTGATCTTGATCTCGTTGGACTCCGTTTTTCATCGCGAATCTTGCTATAGGATCAATGTAGACTGAATCTTGAGACATCAAATCCTAACAATCTTCACCTCGACTTGATATTCGGCCTCCTCCAAACTCCGAGAGCTTCTAGATCTCCTCGCCCCCATGCCCTGGGCAATTGCCTGCTGATCATGGATGGGCAAACATGGGAGTCGAGCCAGGACGCTCGATCCCATCTCCGTCGTATGCTGTGCTCCTCCTGATCTGAGACCTGCTCGGGCATCGTCCTGTGGCAATAGGAATCTCACCTTACGACGTCGCCTCTCATCCTTCCAAGTCTCCTGTCTCGTGCCCGATCCACCTCCTAGAGCTCCACCTGGCTCCGGCTCCACCTGGCTCCCGAAGCTCCACCTCGCACTGGGCTCCCCGCCAGGTAATATATCCTCTGCTCCCCTTCTTCCCCTCCAGCACAATCCTATCGCCACGTAGCACCCTCAGGATTCCTCCACCAGCTACCGTCCCATAGCCTCTCGAATCCAGTCTGCTAAGTGAGATAAGATTCGCTTGAAATCGGATATGTATCGGACCTCCTCCAATCTCCTCACTGCACCATCATGTGTCCTCCAACTGACCGTCCCAATGCCTCTGATCGTACAACTCGATCCATCCGACAGATATACAGTACCCTCACTGTTCTCCAGGGAGTCAAACTGCTCCTTTCTGCAACATATATGATAGGGACATGCAGAATCTAATATCCACTGCTGGAAGAAGTAGATATCTCGTCAGATATCTCCAGGACATCTCCATCTGAATCACTGCCGACAGTCGCTACAGCAGCCACCGTCCGATTTTTGAGTTGAGGGCAATCTCTAGCTAGATGCCCCAACTCCTCACATCGGTAACACCTGATTTTGCTCAAGTCCCTCCTGGACTTGGACCGCCCTCATTGCGATCTCCTGTTGCTCCGTCTACCGCCTCCTACTCCTCCAGAAGCCACCAAAGCTGAGCTACCGCCACCTGAACTCGAAGCTGGGTTCTCCCTCCTGAGAACCTCGTTTTGGATCGCCACGGTACCTCGTCCATCTTGATAGTGCTCTTCCCCACTAGAAGAGCAGTCACCAAAGATTCGTACGAAGGGGAAGCGACTCTAGCAAAACTAGTGCCCTGGTCTTCTCCTCAACATTCTCGCCAACGCTGAGGAGGTCGATGAGGATCTTCTGGAAGTAGCTCAGATGTTCCTACACGCTCTGTCCCTCAGCCATCCGTAGTTTGTAGAACTGCATCCAGAGGAAAAGAGTGTTGGTGAGAGACTTTGCCATGTACAACTCCTCGAGCTTCGACCACAGTACCATCGGAGAAGTCTCGCTCAGCACATGGATCACCACCTCATCCGTCTGGTACATGCGAATGGTACTCACCGTATGCATCTGTAGCTGTTTCCAATCCCGTACCTCCATGGTGATCGGCTTCTCATCGCACAAGAGAGCAACGATCAACCCCTGTTGGATGAGCACGTCCTTCACCCTTACCTGCCACAAGGAGAAATTGCTCTTACTATCGAACTTGTTAATCTCTATCTTGATTGTTCCTGTCTTCTCCATCTTCAGTCTTGCTCATCATCGCTGCAATCTACGTTCTTGTACCACCTTGCTCTAATACCACTTGTTGGGTGGATGTCTGGTCTGGACACCACCTCCCAAAACTTTTCAGTACCACGTGATGCAGCAGAAAGAAAGAAGAAACAAAATAAAATAATCAAAATACGTGGATCAGCCACAAAAGGGCTCGCCTCCATGGAGCATGCAAACTTCACTATGAAAAAAAATTTTACAAGAGGAGATCTCATCCTCAACCCTCATATACCCAATTTCTCTCTCACTAGAAGTTTCTCTCACAAAAGCTCTCTCTTGGAAGACCCCCTAACCCCTGAAGTGCCTGGCGTCCACTGTCCAGGAGTCCTGCTCCTTCTCTCTCAACGGCCTCACACCTCTCTCTCTCTCTTCTTCTCAGGTTCACAGCCTCTGATTTCTGTGCGACGAGCCATAGCGCGCACACAAATCCAAAAAATCGAGCCACAGCCTATGTTCCATGTACAGGGCCTTTTATAGGCCTTAATCACGACTTAGACCATGATTAGGACTCCTTAATCAACCCAAAAAAATCTTTGGACTGTTGGATCGAAAATCAGATCAACCCACACCCTCCGATCAGATCGGTCCACGGAATAGTGCCGTGGACCGTGAGAAATGCATAGGAAACGCCCATGCGGTCCACAAGTCCAGCGTGGACTGCTCGATCCATGGTGGATCGGGGTAAAGGGCCCAGGCAGGGTGCCTAGGCCTGGGTTGGCCCACACACGTGCCCGCCTGGCGACGCATCCCGCGCACCACTGCCGCCCGCCGGCGGTCCTCCGCCGCCTCGGATCTCATGCCGGCTTTAAAAGCTCGTATCTCCTCCATCCAAGCTTCGTTTGGGGTGATCTTGATCTCGTTGGACTCTATTTTTTATCGTAAACCTCACTGTGGGATCAATGTGGGCTGAATCTTGAGGTGTCAAATCTTAATAATTATTATTTAAATTTAATTAAAAATTTTAAATAAAAGAGATTTTATTGTTAATTTTAATTGGCTAGCTGATAATTTTTATCATTTTGAATGAAAAATTTATTTTCTCATGTAGTATGCCGTCTTGCTATTAGATGGTGCAAGATACGTATGGTGGAACCATTTTAACCAATATTTTTTTTTGATAGAATCAGGTTATGATCGGTTTTGATCCGATAAAATAAAATGTCCACATAAATCTTGTACTATAGGAGCTAAGCGTAGGTAGGATTGTAAAATGAAATGTCCAACTCCAGATATTCGGAGAGTAGCAAAAGACCAACGGAGCAGGAAACAGGAGGATGATACGCATATGGGAAGAGCATGAGGGAATGGGTTCATTGATGCCAAAATCTGATCTGGAGAGTACTAGTCAATCTATAAACTAATCTACAAAGAAAAGGAAAAGATGAGCTTGTTGGATTGGCTTCGACAAACCCATCCGGCACTATAGTCGATAGGATTTCGAAATAATAGAAGTAAAAAAAGAATATAAGAGAAGATTAAAAGAAATATTGTCTTATTCTGATCGATTTGATTCCAATCTATGGTCATCTTAGCCTTCTCAGATTCCTCATTTTACCTCGATCTAGTTAGATCCATTGTTTCATCTCGATCTTTTTATCTCAACTTTGTTAGGTTAGCCATTTCATCTCTGTCTTCTCAAGTTGACCCCTTAGGATCAATCTTTGTGAGCTCAACCTTGGGCTTCTCATCTCGGTCCTCTAAGGTTGGATTTAGGAGCTCGACCTTTGGCAATTCTGCCTTTAGAAGTATCATGAAACACTACCTCGACCTTGATTGATTAGGTCTTCGACCACAGCTATGATCTCGGGGATATGGTGTTGAGAATTATGTCCTAAAACCAATCATGTGATGATTGAGTTTCTCTTTATATATGAGTTATTGATTAATGAATAAAAATTATTTTGATATTTTTCATCATAAAGTTATATTTTTCTTGAACTCTTGTGCTGTGATGAAGTCTTTAGAATTATGCTAGTATACGATAAAAAGAGGATTTATCGCATAGTTCTTAAACTTGTTTACGATCAAATAATATGTCGTTACAGGATGATGACGTTTATCGAGTGGAGGTCATTGTGTGCCATATGGGTTGGTTGTCCTCTTAACCAAAAAGTGTGGTGATACTGGTATGGCATACATATGAGATGTAGGAGTACATCGTCACTGAACAAGTGACTCACCTGCTGAGCTTCTGCTGCAAGAGCTGCTCGTGAAGCATATGGATATAAGTGTCCTTCAGACTTGAGATCACCATAGTGACTTGCAAGTAACTCACTGTGCTTTGTGCGGACTATCTGAATTTCTAATGCAGTGACGGAAGGCTACTTGGTACAATCAAGTACTTACGAAGTATGTGTGTGGATCAAGATGGGATTGACCTCTCTGAATAATTAAGTTAATGTATCACTGTATTTCAATTTAGCAAAATCTTGGCTAGGATAATCCATGAGATAGATTTGAAATGTTGAAATACAATGTGGATGAAGCAATCTTGATTGACAGTTAACCTGAGACCATCCTAAAGCATTCAGAGTCAAAAGGATGAATGATGCGGTAACCATGTATATGGATTCTAAATATTTTTTTATGATAATTTGATCTATCTGAACATCAAAAATTATTGCTAGATGGTATCTCGATTAGTACAGAAATTGGTTCCTGTGCTACCGGCTTAGTATTTAATCTATGGAGTCACGCACACAAGTCAAACAAAGTAGGAAGGAATTGACCTATATTTATATGTCCAATTTGAAAGTACTTGACTTGATTGAACATATAAGCTAACTTGATTGAGAATTAAATTATGGGTCAAACAAGATTGAAGAGTTGACTATGTCTAGCTAGCACTACACATGAGGTTCATGTTCGATCTCGGAGATGAACAGTTTCTGATCTATGATCTATGGAGCATATGAAAGATTGAATTTAAATACTAATTAATTTTAAATTAGATCTGAATTAATTAAACTTAATTAGGTCTAAAAATCTAAGTTAGATTTGGTATAAAATCTTAAAGAGTTTGGGATTGACAGCCTTTCGAAATTATTTCGAACCAGCTTCGAATTGGATTCGAATCAGATCCGTTTTAATGAGATATGAGAATTCCTACTTGCACTGAGATTTTTCTCTCATGTGGGCCGACCAACACCTAAAATGATGCTGGTTTGGGGCATCCCATGTGGGTGAGGGAATGGGTATAAAGTGGTTGTTATAAGTGATGGCAATTCTATCTCATGTAGGAATCCTTCTTTCATGAGTATTGGACAAATTCAAATTAGATTTGAGTTAGAACTTCTATACTTATTTGGTCATGAGATTCATCTATAAAAGAGAGGATCTCTATCTATGGATGCATAGCAAACAAATCAGATTGAGAGAAGAGAGAAAGAGAGGGAGAGGGGTGAGAAGAGAGAAGCCCTTCTTCTTTCCTTTAGCCTCTCCCCTTTGATGCCGCCCCTTCTCCCTTGGGCGTGGGCCCTCCTTGGGCATCCCACCTATTGATGTGAGGTGTCACACTAGTACATCTCTTCCTCATTTGATTGGATTGTGAAGGTGATTGGATCGGAGTTCATCCTGCTTTCCTGTGATGTCTAGCGTGCATGCGAAGTAGAGGATCTGCACATCCAGGCCTCCATGAAGGTTTAATTCAGATTATTTGAGATTTGATCTCTGGTTCTACCGTCAATCAAAAAAAATTTAATCCTTATTTATATATATTAATAAAAAAAATTTAGATGCAACCTGGGCCTTTCGAGGAGAAACAGTTTTCCTTCCCTTCAATTGGTATCATAGCAGGTCTAAAATATATGCATGCATGACTGAATTTTTTAGAATTAATTAAATAAGATATAATTAAATTTTTTTATAAAATAATAAATCTAATTTAAATCTATTTATATAAAATTTTTGATCTAATTTTGATTGGATTAGATGAGCCTAATCAATTGTTGATTGAGATTGTTATAAGTTTGTTATAACAGAATTCTGCTGTTGCTGAATTTTTAATGGAATAACAATATGAATTAAAATTTATTTTAATTTTTTTAATAAAATTTTAATATTATTATTTTTATTATAAATAAAATTTATTTTAAATATAAATTAGATCCATTTCGATAGATATTTAGATCTAAATCTTATCAAAATTCAACACTGCGCGAAAACAGATTTTACCAAAAATTTATTCCTTATGCATTCATATTTGCATCTAATTAATTTTCTATATGATATTAAATCTAAAATTGATATTTTATAATCAGTATAAGATGTATTTTAGATCTGATATAATGTATATAATCTATCAAATCTAATTAAATTAGATGAAGAACATAATTGATAAGATCAAGGATATATTCATGACACAAAATTATTTTGTCAATAATTGTATGTTGATATAATTATATATGAAATTAGATTTCAGATCTTAGTAGCCTAGTACTCAAATTGATGAGATCACCAGACTATCCGATCATAGAAGATTAAAGAAATTAATCTCTCTTTTGTCTATTCGATGTGTTCTCTTATGACGTGTAGGGGTGTCATTGTTATTTGATTTCATGAAGAAGAAAAGCGAACAGATTTTTATGTATTATTTTAATTATAAATATATTTAAATTAGATCTAAAGTGATTTATGATTTATTACAATAGGATAAAATTCATAAGATATAATCGGTATTGATCTAAAAGTTGTCATGATGCATGAGATGTATGTATGAAGTTTAGTTTATACTTATGTATGTTTAATTGTTAAACATATAATAAAAATTTATTTTTATAGATTGAAACATATGGTATGTTTTACCTAAAATCCTAATAGAATAGTTGTACAGACTGAAACATACATTTTACACCCTAATTTTAAATTAAGTTTGAATGATCTAAATTTGAGAATTGAAGATCATTAAGACACCACATAAAATGATGGGCAATGGGTTAGCTTGAATTAGGTCCTTCTAATGGATTAGATCTAGGGTTAGAAACACATATGGATTAAGTAGAGAAATTGATTAAATCTAATCAAGTGTTGAATTAGATTAGATCAGTATTTCTCTAAATCAATCTCAATAGTTGAAGTTTGATCAAGTCCATATGTTTGACCCTAATAAATGAACCAAGATCATGGCTCCATGGTTGAGCTCGAATCTTCTGGTGGACCAAATCGAAACTAATTAATCAGTTGGTGTCTAAGATAAGTTTGGCAGATTCGATCAAGTGGTTTTTAATTAAGAGCTATTCACCTAGATGCGTCTACGGTGAGTTAAGAGTATATCCCTCCCATTGATCTCACTTACCTGGCCAACATGGTAGATTATATTTTGATTAGGTCACTAGTCGATTCATGCAGATCCATACCATTAAGGTGAATCAGTGTGACTGATTTAGATATCTTTAGACTAGCTTGTGTCTAATCCTTTACATGACTTGGTGAAGTCAGTGGAAGGATTTCCAGCCTGCAGGTCGACTTCTTCTCTTATTCTCAGATCAATGAAATCAAATCCTCTAAATTATTAGGTTGATAAAGTTATGGGATAATTTGATCATGGCCTCCTATTAAGGTGCATAATAATAAGTCCAATATTTCAAATAGATATTGGAAGTACCATACGTCTGGTGTCTATTACGTATTGAAATTATCATTCATTACATGACCATCATGATGTACCTTCAGATCAATGCTTAGGTTGGTCGAGCCACACTCAGGTTTGGACATCCGTTTGTTGGATGCACTTGGTGTGTCATGTTAATAGTTGGACCTAATCGAGATTTTCAGTGGAGGCGCCACACGTCTACTGAAGGAATGCCTGGGGCAAAACCTAATTGCTAGAAGTTGTTTGGAGAAACAATTAGTTATGAACCTACCCATGGATGCACTAGGGTTAGCTGAGCCACACTCAGGCCTGCATGCAGTCTGTATGGATTCTAGTACCCGCTAAAAAATTAGCATAATTCCTCGAGTTGGAGGTTGAGGCTACCTATTCGTAAAAATAGTAGGAGGATCTTTAAACTAAAGTTCATATCTTCAAAATTAAAAATAATTCATATACTAATAGATTAATATTTTTTCTTTCAGTTATAGCCAACACACGATTCCTCCGTATGCTATTGGACAGCGACAAGCTCACCAGATCCAACTTCGATAGCTGGTATTGAAAGTTGAAGATTGTCTTGGAGCACGAGAAGATTTTATACATCCTTATGGATGAGGCACCTGAAGAACCTACAGTCAATGCTCCTCGTGCCGTGAGAGACACTTACATGAAGTGGCTCAATGACCGCACGACTATGCGTTGTATGATGAGGACAGCTATAAACGACGAACTTAGTCATAAGTTCAAAGATGCACAGCCTGAGGAGATCATTCAAATATTGAATGAGTCCTTCGGTATCTCTAAGAATGCGGAGAGATACAAAACCTGCTGCGTAGTGTTCAATGCCCGTATGCGAGAGGAGACTTCAGTCACCGATCATGTATTGTACATGATTGAGCAGATTGAACGTCTTAGCAAACTTGACTTTCCGTTGCATGAACAGTTAGGCAAGGATGCTATCCTCAATTCGCTTCTACCTACCCTTTCTCAGTCATTATAGAATGATGAAACCTACAGTGAATTATCATGGTTTGCTAGGGTTATTGTAGACTTTTGAGAAGAATCACCAGCTCCAGAAGGAGTCAGTAAATTTAGTGGAAGATTCATCTGCAGGACGTCGATTCTCTAGGAGAGAAAAGAAGAAAAAGATGCAAAAATCCTGTGCCACCGATCCTAAGCAGAGCAAACCGTCAAAAATTGACAAGAGCCAAGCAGAGTGCTTCTTCTATAAGAAGCTGGATCATTAAAAAAGGAATTGTCCTACTTATATAGCTATCGTTGACCCAAATAGACCTAAAAATAAGAGAAAGAAGCAAACGGTTGCTTCGTAAGGTACTTATATGATAACACCTTATAATTTTTCTGTTTGTGATACTACTACCTGAGTATTGGATACCGAAAGTCCTATTAATATATGCAATTCATTGCAAGGACTGTAGGTAAGTAGGAAGTTTTGAGAAGACGAGCGGTTCCTTAACATTGGAGATGGAAGTCTTGTTTTAGTTCTGATCTTGGAAACTTTACAGCTTATCTTCGAGTCTAGTAGTGTCATATTAGATGATTGTCATTATTGTCCCTCCTTTTTTATGAATGTCATCTTTATAGGCCTTTTGGCCAAACTTGATTATAAATTTATAATAAAAGATGATTTTTGTGATATCATTATGAATGATACTACAATTATACATGGATAATTAAAATATGGTATATACATAACATCACAGTCTGTTAGTGTAATGTACACAGCTAGTAAACGTCCTAAGTTAGATAATACCAGTGAATCCTACCTTTGATATTGTAGGCTTGGTCATGTGAACAAAAGTAGGATTGACAGATTGATCAAGGAACGTGTCCTTGAGATAGATGATTGTGAATCATTACCTACCTGTGAATCCTTCCTATTTGGTAAGATGACTAAGTCATCTTTTAAGAAAAAAGATGAAAGAGCCAGCGATGTCCTAGGTCTAATACATACTGATGTATGCAGACTTATGAACATAAGTACTAGAGGAGGATATTACTACTTCATTACGTTTACAGATGACCTATCGAGATATGGGTATGTCTATCTTATGAAGTATAAGTCATAATCATTTGAAATATTTAAACAATTCCATACTGAAGTAGAAAAATAAATTAGAAAGAGTATTAAAATCCTTCAGTCAGATCGAGGAGATAAATATCTCATCAGTGAGTTCCTGACATATCTAGAAGAGAATGAAATTCTCTCACAGTGGACCCTCCTGAAACACTACATCATAACAGGATATCGGAGAGGAGGAATCGAACCTTGTTAGACATGGTCCGATCTATGATGGGCTTTGCAAGTCTGTCAATTTTTTTTTGAAGATATGCTCTAGAAATTGCCTGCTATATTTTGAATAAGATACCCAGCAAGTCTGTCGATAAAACCCCATATGAGATATGGACTGGGCGTAAGCCGTGCTCTCCCACCTTAGGATCTGGGGGTGTCCAGCTTATGTCAAGCATTTAAAGACAGATAAGCTTGGATCGAAGTCTAACAGATGCTTGTTCATAGAGTATCCAAAGAAAACTAAAAGGTACTACTTCTACTTTGCTGCAAAGCAAAAGATATTTGTCAGCAGCCGGACAGTCTTTTTGGAAAAAGAGTTCCTTGGTGAAGGAGCTAATGCTTGTAAAATTGAACTTGATGAAGTTTATGAGTGGAAGGACCGACACATACAGAATTGAATTTGATTGATGAATCAAATCTGTAGCTAGTAGAGGCATCATTAAGGAGATCTGATAGAGTACCACGTCAGTAGGACAGATACTACAGTTTTCTGATCCGAGATGCTGGCTCCATCGAACTTGATGAGAACGATGAGGATCCGATCACCTATATGGAGGCTATGCAAAGGCCCGACTCCCAGAAATGGCTTGACACCATGAAATCCGAGTTGGAGTCCATGGAGATCAATGGTATATGGACACTAGTTGATTCGCTCGAAGGGATAAAATCCATAGGATGTAAATAGATCTTCAAGAAGAAAAGAGGAGTGGATGGAAAGATAGAGACCTATAAAGCCATTTAGTTGTCAAGGATACCGTCAGCATTATGGTATTGACTATGACGAGACATTTCTCCTATGGCAATGCTCAAGTCCATCCAATTATGCTTGCTATCGCTGCACACTTAGATTATGAGATCTGCAGATGGATGTTAAAATTATTTTCCTCAATGGGCAGCTGGAAGAAAAGGTGTATATGATATAACCTGAAAGATTCACATCCACAGATGAGTCGAAAGTGTGCAAGTTGAAACGGTCTATTTATGGATCTAAGCAGGTGTCTAGGAGTTAGAACATGCATTTTGATAAGGTGATCAAAATGTATGGCTTTATTAGGAATGAAGAAGAGCCTTGCGTCTACAAGTGGACTTCCGATTCTATAGTCATCTTCTTTATGCTATATGTAGATGATATATTGTTACTAGAAAATGACATCCTGACTTTGCAGAGTGTGAAGCTATGTTATCATCATAGTTCTTCATAAAGAACTTGAGATAACATCCTACATCCTTAAAATAAAGATCTATAGGGATATATCTAGAAGGCTACTTGGATTGTCCCAATCCACGTACATTGATACCTTGTTGAAGCGATTCAATATGGATAATTTCAAAAAAGGCTATCTTCCGATAGGCTATGGAATTACTCTTTTCAAGAAAGATTGTCCGACAACTCTTGAGGAGAGAGAATGTATGAGTAGAATACCATATACTTCGACAGTGGGATCTATCATGTACGCTATGACATGTACGAGGTCGGATGTAGCCTATTCACTAGGGATAGTGAGTAGGTACTAGTCTGATCCGAGTGATAAGCATTGAAAGATTGTGAAAGTAATTCTTAAGTATTTGAGAAATACTAAAGACCGATGATTTATCTATAGAGACACTGACCTGAAACATGTAGGATATACTGATTTTAGTTTTCAATCAAATTGTGGTGATAGCAGAAGCATGTCGGGCTACGTATTTACCTTGAATGGAGGAGCTGTTTGTTGGAAGAGTTTCAAGCACATACTGTGGTCGATTCTGTATGCAAAGTGAAATATAATGCTGCATCGGATGCCGCAACATATTCTGCACCGCTATCACCTGGTATGAGAGATTGCGAATCAGATGATGTTGAGCTTTAGAAATCGACAGAAAGGAGAACTTAGCCGACCCCTTCACTAAAGCTCTCGTAATCAAAGAGTTCAATGACTTCAAATGGAAGATGGATATAAGATACTACTTCGATTGGCTTTAATCCAAATGGAAGTTATTGAAAATTATATCCTAAAATCAATTATATGATAATTGAGTTTTTTTTTATATATGAGTTATTGATTAATAAATAAAAATTATTCTGATATTTTTCATCAAAAGTTATATCTTTCTTGAACTCTTGTGCTGTGATGAGTCCTTAGAACTATGCTAGTGTACAATAAAGAGAGAATTTATCATATAATTTTTAAATATATTCGTGACCAAATGATACGTCATTATAGGATGATGACGTTTATGGAGTGGAGGTCGTTGTATGCCATATGGGTTGGTTGTCCTCTTAACCAAAGAGTGTGGTAACATTGATATAGCATACTGGTGAGATATAGGAATACATCATCACTGAACAAGTAACTCACATGCTGAGCGTTCTGCTGTCAAGAGCTGCTCGCGAAGCACATGGGTATAAATATCCTTCAGACCTGAGATCATTATAGTGACTTGCAAGTAACTCACTGTGCTTTGGTGCCGGACTATCTGAATTTCTAATGCAGTGACGGAAGGCTACTAGGTACAGTCAAGTACTTGCGAAGTTTGTGTGTGGATCAAGATGGAATTGATCCCTTCAAATAATTGAAGTTGATGTATCGCTGTATTTTAATTTAGCAAAATCTTGATTAGGATAATCCATGAGATAGATTTGAAAGGTTAAATATAATATGGATGAAGCAATCTCGATTAACAGTTAACCTGAAACCATCCTAAAGCATTCAGGATCAAAAAGATGAATTATACGATAACCATGTGTATGGATTCTGAAATATTTTTTTATGATAATTTGATCTATCTGAATATCGAGAATCATTACTAGATGGTATCTCGATTAGTGCAGAAATTGATTCTTGTGCTACCGGCTTAGCGTTTGAACCTATGGAGTCACCACACAAGTCAGACAAAGTAGGAAGAATTGATCTATGTTTATATGTCCAATTTAAAAGTACTTGATTTGATTGAACATATAAGCTAATTTGATTGAGAATTAAGTTATGGATCAAATAGAATTGAAGAGTTGACTATGTCTACTAGCACTACACATAAGGTTCAGGTTCAATTTCGGAGATGAACAGTTTCTGATCTATGATCCATGAAGCATATAAAAGATTGAATTTAAATGCTAATTGATTTCAAATTAGATTTGAATTAATTAAACTTAATTAGGTCTAAAAATTTAAGTTAGACTTGGTACAAAAGTCTTAAAGAGTTTGGGATTGACAATCTTTCAAAATTATTTCGAACCAGCTTCGAATTGGATTTGAATCGAATCTATTTTGATGAGATATAAGACTTTTTACTTATACTGAAATTTTCTCTCATGCGGGTTGACCAACATTTGGAATGGTGTTAGTTTGGAACATCCCATGTGGGTGAGAAAATGGATGCAAAGTGGTTGTCATAAGTAATAGCAATTCTATCTCATGTAGGAATCCTTCTTTCATGAGTATTGGACTAATTCAAATTAGATTTGAGTTAGGACTCCTATACTTATTGGGTCATGAGATTCATCTATAAATAGAGAGAATCTCTACCTATGGATGTATAACAAATAAATTAGATTGAGAGAAGAGAGAAAGAGAGAGAGGCATGAGAAGAGAGAAGCCCTTCTTCTTCCCTTTAGCCTCTCCCCTTTGGTGCCGCCCCTTCTCCCTTGGGTGTGGGCCCTCTTTAGGCATCCCACCTGCTGGTGTGAGGTGTCACATTAGTACATCTCTCCTTCATTTGATTGGATTGTGAAGGCGATTGGATCGAAGTTCATCCTGCTTTCCTGCAGCATTTGATGTACATACGAAGTAGAGGATCTGTACATCCAAGCCTCCATGAAGGTTTAATTTAAATTATTTGAGATTTGATCTCTGATTTTACTGTTAATCAAGTAAGAATTTGATCTTATTCATGTAGATTAATAAAAAAAATTTAGATGCAACCTGACCTTCCGAAGAGAAACAGTTTTCTTTCCTTCATATGGTTCTTGGTTGATGAAGAGGCTACAAGGGGTCAGCCACAGTTGACATAAAAGAGTTGAACATGAGAATCTGACTCAGTCGGCCCGATCCAATAAGCTCTCAATCCTGAAAAGATAAGGCTCAAACCTCGGCTGTGGCCGCAGTAGATAGAGATCGACCGTGGTTGATCTATGGAAGATCTTTCAAATAAGGCAGTAGTCCCAAAAGGAAAAGAATCCATTCCCTTCATGGTTGTGGAAAGGCCAGATAAGGAAGAAGATTATCGAAATCGAATTACACCCCTGATGGCAATTAATGGCTCGCTCCACATCACAAATACGAAAATAATCATTGCCAGCATGATCTATGTGCGATATTCGGGGAGCAGCTAGTTTTTCCAGTGTGTTAGACTCTTACTCCCCCTCTATAAATGGGGGGAGAGCAGGGACCCTAGGTAAGCTCTCAAAAAAGGCCTCAAGGCACTCCACTCTCTTCCTGATCTAACTAATTTGAGTGTCGATGGATCACCATCAGAAAATTTTCTAGTTAGAGGCTTTGTGCAGGTCTCCCCCCAATCGTCGAAGTCAGCCACTCCAGCACCTCGTCTCATTCGAGTACTCATCCTCATCATCTTATTCGAAGAGTCTTCAGTCGAGGAAATTATCACCATTGCTGCTTATCGAAATTGATTCTGACCTCTACAACTTGGGATTTGGCAAAGAAGCTTTGTATTGGGAGCTTAGCTTTTGGAAGCTTGGTCTTTGAGAGTTCGGCATTTGAGAGCTCAATCTTTGGGAGTTCAGCCTTCACCTCGGCCTTGACTTTCACCTTGATCATCTTTCACTTTGGCTTGGTCTTTACTTTGGCCTAGACCTTCACTTCAGCCTCAGTCGTCTTTCACCTCAAACTTGATCTTCCCCTCTGCATAGGCCTTCACTACAGTCCCAAGCCTTCATCTCAGTCTTGGTAGCTCATAGACTTTAGACCTACAAGAAAAAAGAATAAAATGAGGGATGAGAGATCCAGAGCCTGTCACCATAAGAGCTTCGAGCTCAAGGAGTTTCTCTCTCTTTTTAGCATCTCATTTTGGAGTTCCTTGGGTCTATTTATATAGACATAGGAGTATGGATCTATTAGCATTTATAGATAGAAATCAAGGAATTACCATGACCTCCTTTTTTAATAGTATAGTTGTAACTGTCTAGAATTTAAATTTGTTTGAATTTGCTTGCCACATGGCCATCCATGATAGGGAGGTTGATTTTCCATATCATATGTTATTATTTGGAAAGCAGCTAAAAAAACCTCGACTCTATAGCAACAGTTCTAAAATTAAATTTTTAGAGCAGAAATTTTATATTAAATCTATTTTTAAACAGTGATTTTAGAAGTTTTAAACCATTGTCTTATGGTTATATAATTGTTTTTAAATGTCGTTGCATAAAAGTTTATATTTTAGTAGTAGTTTTTGTCATTGATGCCTATACATCTATCTATATACAATGATTAGTTATAATTGTAGCCAAAATTACTATTTTTTGCAGCAAGTAATATAATTATTACCTACACTTATAATTTTAAGTAGCCAATTTTGTAACTTCTACATAAAATAATATATTTAGACGATGACTTATATAGCCATTACCTTTAATGATGGTCTATGACAGTGGCTACAATAGCCGTTGCATAAAGTAATGCTTTGTACAAATACACTACTAAAAAATATCACTTTAGACAATGGTTCCATCATGTATTATAGCAAGCATTATTTTATGCCATGTCTAATGGAATCGTGTTAAAATCCATCACTTTGGCTATGATTAATAAGATCATTGCTTAAGAGCATTATTTTAGGCAATGGTTCGACAAGTCATTGCTTGAAAGTATCTCATCTATGTAATGACTTTAAAATTTGCTGTAAAAAAATTTCACTTTCAGCAATGATTATATTAAATTTAGAGTAATTGCATAAAGTAATACTTTTAGGTAATGACTTATATAACTTTTACCTTAAGTGATGTTTTTTAATAATGGCATCCTTTGCTGTTGTACATAATAATACTAATTTGGGGCTTTGACCATATTAATACTATTTTGTTTAAGTTACATTTGAAAAATACATACTCATTAAATTAGAGATTGAAATAGATGATTTAATGATATTTAAAAAATAAAAGATGTTAAGCAAATAATATGCAGTAGTATATAGCTGTTGCTAATATTATCGCAAGTTATTACGTAAACATAAAGAAATGCAATAGTTATGAACTATTGTCTATAATAAAAAAAATAATAGTAGAAAACTATTGCCTAAATATAAAAAATCGCTACCAAGAATTGTAAAAAAAATCATTGCCTATAATCAAAAAATTATTGTGCAAAACTTCTTGAAAATGATTGCTTAAATAATCTAAAATCATTGCTTGAATATTAAAAACTGCTACCTAAATATTAAAAAAAACTGTTATGTATGTATGAAAAATTGTTATTAAAACCTACAAATATCATTGCTTTTTACATGAAAAAGTGCTACTTAAAATAAAAAAAATTACGAAAATCTTTAGAAATTCATTGCTTAAACATGAATAAATGTTGTATAAAATAGAAAGATTATTGCTAAATTCTTGAAAATCATTGCTTAAATATTAATAATTGTTGGCATGCAAAGAAAAAATCTGGCTAAGCAAAGAAGGAAAATTGCCAACTTTTACCTATTACAACTGTTGCTTTTAGTTAGCAAAACTACTCTCTAAGATTATGTTAGGCAATTATTATTTAGTTATTGTTTTAAATTAAGAAGGCTATTATCTTTAACTTTAGACAATGTCCTCATAGGTAGCGGCTGAAAACTCATCATCAAAACTCTTATGACTCATTTGGTTTGCGGGATGTGGAGGAAGAATGAAGTAATTCCTGAGAAGTGGAGAGGAGGCTTCTTGTTTGATTGAAATTTTAAGAGGAAAGAGAATAAAAAAAAATTTTCCATAAAAAATCACTTTTCATACTTTATAAGAAGTAGAAACCCATAAAGGAGATGGATTTTGGCACCTCCCATAAATGAAAAGTAGTGTTATTTTTTCTTACCCAAAATACCCTTTTAAGATATATAGCTAAAATTTTATAAAACATCATGGATGGTTAGGATAAAATACTTAATAGTGATAATATAATATTATATTAGTATTATACTATTTATTATATTTAATATTTTTACTAATATAATATTTTATTAATATTAATATAATATTTATATTAATTAATATTATATTTATTAAGATATTAATAAATTTGTTATATTAAAATATTAATATTATATTAATATAATATAATATATGTTAATATTATATTAATATAATAAATTATTATGATCTAATATTATATTATAATATATTAATATTATTTTTATATTAATATAAATATAATATTATTATTATATAATATTTAGAAGAAAAATATAGGATTGTATGTTTATAAAAAATATAATAGATATTCTACATAATGTATCCAGAAAAAATGGATGCTTAACCAAACACAAGCTACTTTTTAATAGATCATTTTTTTTATTAACTAAATATATCAAAATCTTATTTTTCAAAAATAATTTTTAAAAATTTATTTTTTGAAAAAAAAAATTTCTCATGAGCCAAACGAGTCCTTAGGCAACGATTTGGATCTTCAAATAACGCTTTTTGGCCGTCACCTAATACTATTTTTGTTATATTTCATATAGATTGATACATTATTTAATTTTTGCAATTTAGGCAACATTCGATATCTCGAAACAAAATCACCTCCAGCAACATATCTTCTTTATACAATGATAAAATATTTACAGTGACAAAAATTAGGATCAACTCAATGAAATGCGGGTCATTGGGGAAAGAGAGGCCACTGAATAAAAGATCGGTAATAAAGATGAGGCTCGTGAACGGGGATGGCTTCTTTGATTGCAGCAAAAAGGAGAGAGGTAATGTTAGGTATAGAGAAATTTTTTATGTACCATCCGTGATATAGAAAATTTGATGTAGAGCGTATTACTTTATTTTATTGGACCATGTAGCCATCACTTTTCAATACGCATTTAATACCTGTAGTTCTTTTTTTTCGTTTAAAATTTTGAATTTGAAAATATCTCTTTCCTTCGAAAAAATTATGATATCCTGTGCTGATATTATGGTATCGATAATTTTTTAATAACGAATATGTCCTTCTCTCTTTATGATATCCGTGAAAAAATAATTATTCTATGCAAAAGTTATAATTTCAACGCAGATATCATAATATCGATACACAATATCATAATTTTTTCGAAAAAAAATATTTTTATTATTTAAAATTTTAAATAAAAAAATAAAATTATAATTATTAAATAAATATTAAATATATATTAAAAAATAATAATTATATAGTTTAATTGAACGAGATGGATGCGGCATTGAATTTTCTATGCCGCAGGTGGAGTATAAAGAATTTACCGTTAGAAGAGGTGCGGCCAGCGGCCCACGTGAGTGGGTGAAGGAGGGTGGTGGTGGCGTCAGTGAAGGGTCAAAGTCGTGGAAGTGGGGATTAGGGTAGATTGGTAGTGTTCTCGTAGCCAGGGAAAAGCTAATTTGGCAGAGAGATGGGGAAGGAGAAGGTGGATAGGGTGGTTAAGTGAGGATGAGGAGGAGAGAGGTGTTGGCAGGTGTGGTGACGAAGGTGAAGCGAACATCAGGTCGGTGAATTTAATTGAATTTTCCATTTTGCAACATAGATAATTGAATATGGCATAGATGCAACACCCATCTTTTGTGTTTTGCATGTGTTATAATTAAATCTAACTACCATATGCATATGAAATGCACGTTAGCGGTCGTGGAACACGCAGCTTGGATATCTCAAGGATATCCGTAGACATGCATTCCAATGGATTTTCTTCAATTTGCTCAAAGTTTTAATTCATGCGGTAGCTGATAAGAGAGGGGATGGCTACACGTATAAGAGAGCACTAAAGTAGTTCAAGAAATGTTTGTGTGACATTTTTTTTAGGAAGAAAAATCCTCGTAATGGAGCGATTAAAACTATCCTGGTAGCTAGTAGTGTAGCATAAGACAAAATATGTAGCGGGTCACCTTTTTATCCAATCAAATGCTATAAATATAAAGTTATTTTGTTCAACAGCGGTTATCTTGCTCTGTCATGACTTTATTTCTCAGGGGAAAAAGCCCTCAAAACTTGCTGTGCTATCCCCCGGGCTCATGTACATGATATACCGTAAAAGACTCGAAAGCATAATCCTAGGTTCCTAAGAAAAGATGTATGACATTTGGGGCCCAACTCCAAAAAATCATTTGCTTCTCATTTAAAACCTGACTGCAACCAATGATACCATCCAAATTAATATCACGAAAATACAAGAATAACAAAACTAATTAAATACCATTTGTTATGGTGGTATCATAGATGTCTTAGAATTACAACTTTATGAGCTATGACTATGCTATGAAAAGATATGCTGTGAAGAGCTACCTTCATATGAGCTGAGCTGACCTTGATATGAGCTCCTCTATACTGATACGAGATATCTTGAGCATTTATATTGTCCTAAGCTGAGGCCAAAAGTAATAAATATCCTCATGTGAAGGGCACATAAAGACTAAAATCTCTCATGATTGATAACCTATCCAACTAATAGGTGGGACCCTCATCTGCCATGAGGTAACACCACTCATTCAACAAGACCAAAAAACCAGACATGGACTTCGAGGTTATTCAAAAGGGGTATTCAAATTCTCCGCTCAGTATGCTACCAGCAACGATCTCCTCACTTTACGGGAGTGATCGATGGCTGAATTATCTTGCCCACTAAGGCTAGTATTACGGGGGTACCATGAGGACCTCGGATCGACACTGCATCGCAAGGTATTTCAGGCTCTCGGGTCGTCAACACGACCGTTGATTGTCGTATGAGCTGAGGGGTCAGTCTCCCTGCTGAGCTGAGGCGTCCGCAAAGTCCCATCTGTACATGAGCTGTCTCAGCCGACTTATCCCTTCATCATGTGCGGCAGCTATCCATCTCGAACAGATAATAATCTAACGTAACAGTCTCCCCTGATCTGGCAAGGGCAATCAAGGGCTGAATTATCTCACCCACTATGGCAATTTCAATGGCCTGACAAGCTCGAGATCGTACGATCACACAGCTATACAACCAACTGTCTGATATCTTTCTATATAAACAACCAGAGTTCCAAGGATCTAGATAAGTCAAATCAAATCTCTCTCAGAGAATCAGTTGCTGTTCTTTTGTTCTCTATTTTTCTGATTTGAGCATCGGAGGGTCCTCGTCGGAGCCACAACCTCCGATTTGAAATTTATTTTGCAGGTCATTCCAGCGGCAGCATCCCTACACTAGGATCAGACGTCTGATTTTCAACCTTAAACGTCTGTCTTTCAGCCTCAATCGATTTAAGCAGCAACAGATAGAGGAAGGGTCTATATTCGCATACATGGCTCCAAGACGGACATCTTTTCAGCTTTTCAATGCCACCACTTTCCGACAGGCAGCCAGCCAAGCCGCTGACATCGAAAGTCCCTCCACTGGTTCAACCGATCCTCCCGACGTCAGTCACGGTTGATCAATTTGGTCAGTTCTCTCAGCAAGTTTAACATCTGATGACCACAATTTAGACGGTCCAGACTTTTCTCATGCCCTTCCAAGCGGTGCCACAGACTCCCCAGGCTGTCCCTACACCCTCCACGTGGTGCGTCATACGGTTTCCTCGATGGTGCCACTTGTGCCTTCCGCAGTAGTGCCTCCGTAGAACCCTGCTTCAATTGCAGCTCTACAACCACCATCTCAACTAGAGCCGTAGGCTCCTCTTCGAAGTCTAAAGAGGAGGCTGACTCATCAGAGTCATCCTAGAGCCCACAGTCGGCCCAGCGACGATCTCCAAGCCCACAATCAGGTCATGACTCAACCTTTAAACATCGATCTCCTCTACTCTTCGAGGCTGGTACCATCCGTGAGATTGACTTCGAAAGGTGATTTCAAGAGCTCGACAAGCAGTTAGGTCAAAAAATTAAAAAAAAATCCTCAACAATAATGGCTCCTCAGTGCTGCCCTACGAAGGGTATAACAGTCAGCTATCCTTCATCTCGAGGATTGTGCAGAAACCGCTCCCCTGCACTTTACGTTGCCTCAGCTGGAGGTCTATGACGGGACCACCAACCTCATCGATCATGTGGAGACCTTCAAAGCAACAATGCTCCTTCAAGGGGCATCAGACGTAATCCTCTATCAAGCATTTCCTCCAACCCTCAAGGGGGCCGCTCGATAGTGGTACTCGAGTCTGAGGCCGGTATCTATCCATTCCTTTGAAGATCTGTGTCGATCTTTCATCGATCATTTTATCAACAGTCGATGACAGCAGAAGTGGTCCGACTACCTCCACACCATCAAGTAAAAAGAGGACGAGTTAATCTGCTCATTCATGAATAGATTCAACTTGATGACTTTGGAGGTCCAAAGCTTGGACTAATCGATCGTGATGGCTGCAATGATGAGCAGTCTGCTAAAGAACAACTTGAAAAAGTTGTTAATAAAAACTTATTTCTGGGATTTTTCGGATATGTTTGTCCGTACGGAGAAGTATACTCGCATGAAAGAGGCCTTTGCCGATAATATTCCTATCGATTCAGCCATGGTAGATTCTAGAAAGAAGCGCTATCTGAGGCGAATAGAGAAAAGCTGCCTACGCTCCCGATCTCCACCCCTGAGGCAAAATAATGGGGGTCGAGGTCATCGATCTCGAAGTCCTCTGAGAAGGGTTCGGTGACTATCACCGCCTGGGCAGTATGATAGCTACATGCCTCTCACTGTCCCTCGAAGCGAGGTATTTTTACAAGTGGGGCCTAAGTTACCTACACCTTAGTTGATGAGAACGAGGCTGGAATGCCGTCGGGACCCAACTAAATATTGCTTTTATCATCATGACTATAGCCACAATACTGAAGACTTCCATTAGCTTCGTGATGAGATCGAGAGGCTCGTTAGGCAAGGGCAGCTGAATCATTTTATCTGGAGAGCGACCCCTCAACACCGAGCTTCGAGAGCTCCACAGCCACCCCCTATGCCTCAGCAGTCTCTCCCTCTGCCTCAGCCGTAGCAGGCACCAACTCAACAAGAGCGGCATCAGGTCAGAGAGCAGGTGGTAGAAGAAGAGCAATCCGTCTGAGGAGAAATCCACATAATTACGAGGAGATCGTCTGGGGCCTCCGATGGGCTTAGATTTTAGAGAAGACCTGGTTGACGGATGCCTCCAACTAGTTGAGGAAGAGAATTCGAGCCAGATGGTGAAATTCGGCTCACATCTATGTGAGGTAACCAAATGCCAACTAATTTATCTTTTACAAAAAAATACGGATCTTTTTGCTTGGACTGTTGTAAATATGACCGGCATCAATGCTGAAGCAATATCCCATCACCTAAAGGCGGACCCAACTTGTTGATCAAAAAAGCAGAAGAGGCGGAGTCTCGCCCCGAAATGTCAGGAGGCTATAGCTGAGGAAGCTAAAGTAGCTCGATGAAACTCCAATTTAAATTCAGCAAACCTCTGCATATATTACCAATGATGTAATAATGCTTTCTATGGAAATAAAATTTGCAGGGCCACCAGTTTATGATGGGCACCCAAGTTTTTAAGAGTTGCTTCCTCCTCCTACTTGAGATCATGAACCATAATGATAGTCAACTAACATGAAGGATAACTTATCAAACCCTCAGAAGGCCACCGAGAGTGCATGCCACAGGCACAAGCTCGCCGCCGGTACATAATGCCTCTCGTGCGAAGATGAGAAGTGCTAAATGCCGTAGGCACAAGATCGTCACAGGCACACAATGTCACTCATAAGAGATAACTTATCAAACTCTCAGAAGGCCACCGAGAGTGCATGCCACAGGCACAAGCTCGCCGCCGGTACATAATGCCTCTTGCACGAAGACGAGAAGTACTAGATGCTACAGATACAAGATCACCGCATGCACACAATGCCACTCATGAAGGATAACTTATCAAACCCTCAGAAAGCTGTTGAGAGTGCATGCCATAGGCACAAGTTCACCGCTGGCACATAATACCTCTGGCATGAAGATAAGAAGTGCTAGATGTCGTAGGCACAAGATCGCCACAGGCACACAACGTCACTCATGAGGGATAACTTATCAGACCCTCAGAAGGTCATTGAGAATGCATGCCACAGGCACAAGCTCGCCGCTGGCACATAATACCTCTCATGCGAAGATGATAAGTGCTAAATACCGCAGGCACAAGATCACCGCAGGCACACAACGCCACTCGTGAGAGTGCATGCCATAGGTATAAGCTCGCTGTCGGCACATAATGCCTCTCATGTGAAGACGAGAAGTGCTAGATGCCACAGGTATAAGATCACTGCAGGCACACAATGCCACTCATGAGAGATAACTTATCAGACCCTCAGAAGATCGTTGAGAGTGCATGCTACAGGCACAAGTTCGCCGTCGGCACATAATAGCTCTCACGTGAAGACGAAAAATGCTAGATACCGCAGGTACAAGATCGCCACAGGCACAATGCCACTCGTGAGGGATAACTTATCAGACCCTCAGAAGGCCGCTAAGAGTGCATACCACAGGCACAAGCTCACCGCCGGCACATAATGCCTCTCGTCCGAAGATGAAAAGTGTTAGATGCCGCAGGCACACAATGCTACTCGTGAGGGCTAACTTACCAGACCCTCAAGAAGACCTCGATGACTTCGAAGCGGGGCTAACTTACAAGACTCCTGCAAAGCCTGAGTCGCTCGAGAAGATGAGAAGTGCAAGATGCCGCAGCCACAAACTCACCGCTGGCATACACTACCTCTCGCATGAAGATGAGAAGAGCTAGATACCGTAGGCACGAGATCGCCGCAGGCACACAATGCCGCTCGTAAGAAATAACTAATCAGGCACTAGAGGAAGAATAAAAAAGACAGCGTATAGATCGAGGCATCATGTCAATAGTACTCCTTTCATCTGATTCTCAGACTCAGGAGTATGGGGGTATGTTATGGTGGTATCATGGATACCTCAGAATTACAACTCTATGAGCTATGACTATGCTGTGAAGAGGCATGCTGTGAAGAGCTACCTTCATATGAGCTGAGCTAACCCTGATATGAGCTCCTCTATGCTGATACGAGGTATCCTGAGCATCTATGCTGATATGAGCTAAGGCTAAAGTAATAAATGTCCTTATGTGGAGAGCACATGAAGGCTAAAATCTCTTCTAATTGACAACCTATGCAATTAATAGGTTGGACCCTCATCTGCCATGAGGTAACACCACTCATTCAATAAGGTCAAAAAATTAGGCACGGACTTTGAGGTTATTCAAAAGGGATATTCAAATTTTTCACTCAGTATGCTACCAACAACAATCTCCTCACTTCACGAGAGTGATTAAGGGCTGAATTATCTCATCCACTATAGCAAGTATTATGGAGGATATCGTGAGTATCTCGGATCGACACTGCATCTTAAGATATTTCAGGCTCTCAGGTCGTCAACACGACTGCTGATTGTCGTATGAGCTGAGGAGTCAGTCTCTCAGCTGAGCTGAGATATCCGTGAAGTCCGACCTATGCATGAGCTACCTCAGCCGACTTATCCCTTTATTGTGTGCGGCAGCTATCCATTCCGATTAGATAATAATCTGATGTAACAGTCTCCTCTGATCACACGGAAGCAATCAAGGACTGAATTATCTCGTCCACTATGGCAATTTCAATGGTCCAACAATCTCGAGATCGCACGATTACACAGCTATGCAACCAGCTATCCGATATCCTTCTATATAAACAATCAGAACCCCGAGAACCTAGGTAAGTCAAATCAAATCCCTCTCAGAGAATCAGTTGCTACTTCTTTGTTCTCTATTTTTCTGACTTGAGCGTCGGAGGGTCCTCGTCGGAGCTACAACCTCCGGTTTGGGACTTGTTTTGCAGATCGCTCCAGCACCAGCATCCCTGCACTAGGACCACGTGTCTGATTTCCAACCTCAAGCGTCCGTCTTCCGGTCTCGATCGGTTTAAGCAGCAACACCATTTATACTAAAGGATAATTGAATCTTGATGATGACCATGGAAAGGGAATACCTATATCATCTTTTTTCTAGCTTACAACCAGACCGATCCAATCAGATGCCAAACAACAAAATGATGTCAGTGGTCACAATAAGAACATCTTACTTAGCATGGAGAATCATAATGAATCCCATAAAGTTTCTTCAAAATAGCTTCTTTTCCTATCTTTTTTGTCCCACTGACAGTCATGCCGGGTCTATTTGTCAAGCAAGTAGTCATAGTTGAAAACATCTCCCCTTATTATCACAGTTTGCAGTTCTCAATTAACCACCATACTGATCCATGCATTGATCAATATCAAGTGATTGACCACGACAAGCCCTAGCTAATTGTGGGACCTACCTAAATGATATTGCCCTGTTCAACCACCTAGCCTTGATTGATGTATGAAAGATTGCAAGTGATTGAATTCCATAGATAGAACTTGGATATGCTGTTGATCAAATCTTAGTCCCTTATATTGCCTAATCACAACTCATCTTCTTCATGAATTTCTTGTGGTTTTACCACCTCAATTGCCAGGCAGTTATGCGTTCATTATGTTGCAATATGTCGTTGCACAGGGATTTGATAAAGAGGATGATCCATGCATATATAAGAGTACAAGGTCATTTTTCAGGTCCCAGCCTCAACTCCAGAACTTTGTTTGAGCTTTAGACTTCATGTTGATTGACAAATCATGACATCGGGACATTCTATCACCATATTTCTAGCTGAAATGATAACCTATATATGTAATATTTCTTTATCTACCCGCTTGTGGGTTGATCAGCTGTGTTGGGACTCGAATAAACCTCCCTAGAAAAGAACCCTATAGATTACTCAATACCACATCTTAGTTGGGTATGTCTAGTTCTTCTACTTGGATTTGGAAGCTGCCGATGCCTGTGCGGGTTAGAACATTTTGCTGGAAGTTATTGTGGCTTAAACTACCTTGTAAGTAGCTCCTTCATAGGCAGAGAATCGTATGCGAGGACATGCAGTTTTGTGATCTTTGCCCTGGCCAAATTGAAGACTATCATGTTATTGTTTGGTGTTTCTTTGCACAGCAATGCTGGCAGTACGTAGTTGTTAGCATTTACTGATTGTTGCTGCTTAAATTGGTCGGGATTGGAAGGCGGACATATGGAAACCTCGAGCGAAAATGCAGGTGTTGGAGTAACCTGTAAAACAAATCTCAAATCGGAGGTTATGGCTCTGATGACGATCCTCTGACACTCAAGTCAGAAAAGCAGAGAACAAAGAAGCAGCAACGGATTCTCTGAGAGAGATTCGATTGAACTTACCTAGATCATCGGGGCTCTGGTTGCTTATATAAAAGAATGTCGGACAATTGGGTTATTAGCTGTGAGATTGCATGATCTTGAAATTGCCGGGCCGTTGGTCATGCCAAACTGGGCGAGATAACTTAGCCCTTAATCATTCTCGCGAGATCAGAGGAGATGGTTATGCCAAATCTTATCTATTCGAGATAGACAGCTGTCGCACACATTGAAGAGATAAGTCGGTCGAGCAGCTCATACATAGGTTAGACTTCGAAGATGCTTCAACTCAGCATGGAGATAGACTTCTCAGATCATTCGATGGTCAACAGTCGTATTGATGATCTGAGAGCTTGACATGTGTTATGATATAGTACTGATCTGAGGCATTCGCTGTAACCACCGTAACACTACCCCCTACTCCTGAATCTGAGGATTAGGTGAAAGGAGTACTCCAAAAAGTGTCTCAGATCCAATGCCACACGCTTCTGCCTTCACGCTTGCTTCTATTGCATTTAAAGCCGGTGACATTAGCCTAATGCGACTAACGCAGATAAACGTAACTGATGGGACCACTCAGACGATGGTCTCTTTAGAATTTTAATCACTTTGCAGTGGCTTTTTATTTTCTTCCTCCTTTAAATTTACGTTTTGAAGGCATAGGTAGCCACAGATCTTTTTGTGCTGATTGTCCATTGCGATTCCTTGGAGCAAGATGGATTTACAGTGTGTGAAAAGACTTGAGCAAATTCTGGCTAGTAGGAGGCAGATCGTGATTTCGATTGCTGAAATGGGACCCACGATCGGGGAAGAAGAATGTGCCGCTCCTACTATCGAACCCACGGTCCTACCTTCGGAAGCCATGACATAGGATTCTCCAAAGGAAGTTTCGACCGGTGGGGCACCGATGGAGAAGGCACCAGAGATGAGTGTCAAGGGACGCTCTGAAAAAGATCCGATTGAGAAAGCATGGGTGGAAGAGGTGGCCGACAATTTGGAGAAAAATCTAACCACAATGATGGAGATTGGGAGATCTCTGGAGATGGCGACTCCTGCTGGACACTTTCTTGCATCACTACTCATGCAGGACCCTCAGATCCGACGTCTTATGCTCCATCTACAGGAGAGATCCTCCAATCCATGGTAGAATATTTGAGGAACCTCCGATCGCCAGTCGAAAGATTGTTCCTCAACGAACAAAGGGGAGAGAAGTGATTTGTCGATGCCTTAAAATCCCTTGCACATGTGGGTCAATGTCTGGCGAGCCTTGTTAGTTCCAACCTTGATGTTCCGACGATGGAGAAAGAAGAGATCGATTTACTGAAGTACCGGTTAGAACATCTAAAGAGGGATAATACTGAGCTAACTAAGAAACTCAGCGTTACAGAGGAGGCTCAGGAGTCAATTCTTCATCGGGATGAAGAACTGCGGCAGGTCGAAAGATGAATTGAGGCCCTCGAACAACAGAAATCTAGGACCAACAGGAAGGTTGAAGACCTTGAGGGGAGGATTAAAACCCTTGAGAGGTAGAGGCCTGAGGTTAAGAGAGACTGTTGCCAGACCTATTATGACCTGGAACACCTGAGGAGGTCACTTGAAGCGAGAAGAGGTTCTTCGAGTCTTGAAACTCACCCTCAAAAAGCTCCAGTGGTGGTTCATCCAAGAGGGCCAGAATCTTCGAAGAGATGAGCCGAGGAGAGAGAGCTCTTCGAGGAGACAGACGTTTCACTTTCATAGGAGTTCAGACCTCCCCAAAGCCGCTCTCAAGAGTCCAAGAGATCGGACTGGAGGTGGAGCACTTGAAGAAGAGGTTGAAAGAGAGAAAGGTAAATCATAAGCTTCTCTGGGGCAAATTTATATATCGAGGAATTTTACTCAAACGTGCTGAAAGCAGGAGAAACAGTTAGAGAAAGAAGGGGCTAAGATCATAACCCAAGATTGCAAAGTGGTGTTCTTCATGGGCTTCGAGAAGTGCAAGTCCATTACCCAGGTGGAACTTCCTCCTGACCTTATCGAGCATCTTCAAGTCCATTGCCTGGACGAAGATTTACAGGTGGTGTCATTAGATAACTGATCGAGATTTATAATGACATCCCATTTTTCAGACGATATGGATAAGATCGACGCAGCCATCCAGACCGAAGGTATCGTCGGCGTCGAGGAATACCATCCCGCAGACGATCGCCCCGACAATCCCCCTGAGGAATGATTCATGTCCTTTTCTTCTTTTATTCTTCGTGATCCGAGGTCCCTAGTCATGTAATAGAGTTTCCACAGGAATAGATGTATTCCTCTTCTTTTGATGAAAAAAATCATGCTTTTTAATCTTTAATGTATGCTTGGCCCCTGGCTATAATTACAAAACATGATTAGAATAAATAGCCCAGGAGAATACTTAGCCTATGCTGTGCTTCAAGCAACATGAGCCGAGCTTAAGTTAGGACAAAAATCCGAGCTGGCTTCAACTGGCTTTAGCTATAGTTAGAATTGCAAGTGTAATAGAAATTGTAATTCTCATTTTGATCTGGGGTGAAGTTCCATACCTTTCGTATAGATTTTGAAGAGACTGAAATTTGAATTGCATTTGTGTGGGAGGAATTAGAGCACGTCTGTATATATTTCTCTGAAAGTGGTGTAAAATGTGATTCACCTATCATTGGTATTAACTACCATATCGGCGACAGCAATACATCCATTCACAATCTCCATGTGTCGCGCATACGCGAGTCTTTTGTCAATGCACGTCACCTGCAATTAATGCGTCGATGGGAGGTGGCTTTTGGAGATCTCGTTGAGGTCTGAGGTTATTTAAAATCTCCAGACAGAATGAGATGCGGATCTTGCAAAGTTCTGATTTTCTCCTTTCACTGCGAGTTCTTCTCTTCTTCATCCTCTCACGGTTTCCTGCACGAGAGAAAGAGATAGCCATCATGAAGTCTGACTTTGCGCCGCTGGATTTCAGATAAGAGTTGACAGAGTGGAACATAATCGTGTGGCACGAGCAATATCAAATACCTCCCATATTCCTACTCAAAGTCCCAAGATCGGGTGATCGAGTCTGCCATCTACCTTCAGGATATATGGATTTCTATGAAGAGTGCTTCTGAGCCGGGCTGAGGGTTCCTCTCCATCCCTTTTTTTGTGGTGCTCCTCCAATATTTTGAGATATTGCTGTGTACGGTGATGCCGAATGCGTGGTGGTATATCAGCGTTTCACCGCATTATGCATGCTGGTTGAGATTGTGTCAAATGTTACATTCTTCCATTTTCTCTTCAGCCTCAAGCGGCACCTAGACTCGTACAGTGATGGTACATGACTCCATGAAAGAAGAAGGATGGCTTTCGCCTAATATTTCTGGACATACCTTCCATCGTGCACGATTAGAAGTCGAGATTTTCTTCATCTCACAAACATCAAGCGAAGATGAAATTTTTCTATCTGGGATGAATCTTGGGAGGCCACGCTAAAGGAACCTTCAACGGATAAGAGCCTGGAGTAGGAGATGGCAGCTCTGTGGAGCTTCAGAGTTTCGGAGTTGAAAGTGCTGCTGTCGGTTCAGGCACCGTTTAATACCGATATCAGTCAAGTCGCTTCTTAAGGTACGCGAGTCAGCTTTTTGACCTTAAATCTTCTGACTTTATTCGTCTTACAATCTAATCATTATGATCGCAGAGCTAGATGTTGGGAAGAGCTCGAGCCCACCAAAGGAGAAGAAAAAAATCCTATGGAAAAGAGGTGCCAAGCCTGCCACCAGACGAGCCTCCGGGCCAGAGTCGGGGATCTCGCACAACCGACCTTGGAGACCAGGAGTCTGAACTTTCTCATCTGGAAGGCCATGAGATTACCTAGGTGAAAAGCGACTCACCTACCACCTCAGTTATTGCGGGCTTCTGGGTGAGTCGTGCAGATCAAGATCTGGAGGAGGTGATTCTGAGTCTATCTGCTTCTCCCAGCTCACCGACCCAACCAGCTTCACCTGTTGTCAGATCCTCCTCAGATGAGGCACCAACCGAGGTGGCCGGCACGTCTGGAACTACGCCAGTCGGACTGAAGCTTGAGACTTTAGCACTGAGGGATCCCACGCTGGCGAGCTACTCTCCAGACTACTCCTCTCTGCCGACGCAAATGAGCTGCTAAGCATTCCTCGGAGGGAGATGAGGAGAGGAGCCGTGGATTACCTCATCCCAATATGTTAGGGCTTTCTCATTTAACACTTACTGTATACTCATTTATTACTTATGAATTTTTTCTTCACTTGTCAGCCTATCCATTACTTGAATGGGTACATTGAAAGCTCCATGAACTGACCAAAGAGGTGAAGAAGTCTAGACTCGAAGCTAAGATGCTTAGAAAAGTGAAAGAGAAGGCTGAGAAGGAAGTCGGAGAAGTCTCCATGAAAACAGACACCATCGAGTGGAGAGCCGAAGATGCCGAGATAGTGTTAAGGAAAGCTATTGAAGAGAATTTTCGGCTACTGGGCAAGGTAGTGGAGTTTGAAGCTCAGGCGAAGAGGAATGCGGCCGCTTGCGAGGAGAACTCTCGCCTGTAAAAAAAATAAAAAAGTTGAAGGCCCGACTGGGGTGGAGGAGAAGCGAACAGCTGAGGTCACTTCTAAGACTATGGAGGACTTCCAGGCCTTAGAAGAATATGAGGAAGAAAGAGTTGAGTATTCACCGATGCCTATAACATCGGAAGACAGTCTATTCGAGCCGGTGTTGCTGTCAAATATCTGAGTCTGGATTTGAATTTCTTAGATGAAATCTGGGATCTTATCGTGGTGGATGTCTCAGTGACCGACATCCTAGCTCCAGATGTCGTACTGTAATTTTATATTTTTTTTTTCATGTTTTAGGATCATTGTAAGAGAATTTTGAAAGGAATAAAATAAGTAGAATCTTTTGTCATACTTTTACTTTGTGAACTTACTCATGCCGATATAAGGTAATTTAAGTGAATGATAACCTCATTCTGCTTCCTTAAATACGGACGATTATGAAAAATTACGATTGATGTTCACCCGATAAGACCACACCTGGGAGACGGGATGGGGGCTATGAAGATGCACCACGTAGGCATGTTTTGTTTTGTAAAGCATCGTAGAAATTTATTCCTACTCTGGAGAAGGCGTATCATTAACTGCTTGGTCATTAACTCCTGAAAAGCACCAATTGGCAATCGGTGTGGCTGTTAGCACTTATAAATAGGAAGTCAGGAAGTAAAAGAATCTCCACTTCACCTTCTGTGGCTAGAAATCCTCATCTCTGTCTGCTGCCATGTCGTCGCCTTCGAATCTACCACCTTTAGAATTAATTAAGAGATGGATGAGAGAGCGGAATGCCATCGTAAGGAATGTCCGTTGGAGGTACTTAGCCCATGAAAGGGAGAGAGCTAGATAGGCCGACGCATCCACTTCTCACAGGGCTCCCCCTCCTTTGCCTCCTGCGATCGAGCTCCCCCATTAGCTTGAGCACATCCCGCCTGCAATTCAGGAGCGCTGCATTGTAGAGTTCTGGGACTCTATAGCATTCAAGAGAAAATGCTCGATGTTGCTGCTGCTGCTTTCATCCAGGACTTTGATGATTGTAAGGCCCGTTTATTGAGGATAATACCGTATTTAGAACTTCATGGCATACAGGCTGGCGGTACTGATAAAGAGATAAAGACCTTGATGGATGAAGATTGAATCAGCTCATCCGAATGTTGAGGAGGCGAAGTCCTCGATGGACGAAGATCGAACCAGCTCATCTGGCCAATCCGATGCTCCGTCGATTGTAGCGGGACGTCCCTCCTCATCTCTCTCTTTTTCCTCTTCATCTTTCGCTATCCTCCTCTTTTTCCTCTTTCCTTCCTTGTTTTCTTCTCTTGTTCGCAAGGTGGTGCCTGAAGCAACCATCCTCTAAAGTATTCGAAATACCAGCTTTTTCTTTGTAAAGTGCTTGGAGCACCAGCTTTTTCTTTGTAAAGATTTTAATGAATAAAAAAGAATATTTTGTTCTGAAAGTCATTGCTTCATTTTCAACTTTAAATTTGTATTTGTGGATTTTGTGAATTTTGCTCAACTTGTAGAGAACGACATAGATAAGTGCTCAAATCAGCATGAGAAAATGCTCAATGCTCAGCTTAGCACGAGTAAGGTTCTAGGTTGCTCAGTTTTAGTATAGATATACTTGAGACAACTTTAATTGAAATGAACATATTTAGAGTAGTTTAGCACAATTTGAATGTAATCTAACTGTTCATGAATATAGAGCATCATAATAATTATCTCAACACTACCCTCCTACTCTTGAATCTGAGAGAATGTCTCAGATGAAAGGAGTACTTGTTGAGGTAATACCTCTGACCGTATGTTGCCCATCTTTTTATTCTTCTTTTGAAGAGGTAGTGCATGCCGATGGTGAGCTTGTACCTATGGCATCTAGGGCTCTTCAATGGCATCCTGAGGGTCTGATTAGTTATCCATCTAAAGATTTTCTAAGGGTCTCCCTTCGCTTCTCGTGCGACTCGAACTCTGCAGAGGTCTGGTAAGTTAGCCCCGTCTTAGAGTCGTTGAGGTCATCTCGAGGGTCTGGTAAGTTAGCCCTCATGAGTAGCATTGTGTGCCTGCAGTGATCTTGTGCCTACGACATCTAATACTTCTCGTCTTCTCACGAGAGATAGTGTGTGCCAATGACGAGCTTGTACTTACGGCATCTTGCACTCTCGATGATATTCTGAGGGTCTGATTAGTTATCCCTCCGGAGATTTTCTAAGGGTCTTCCTTCGCTTCTCGTGCGACTTAGGCTCGACAGGGGTCAGGTAAGTTAGCCCCGTCTCGGAGTCATCGAGGTCTTCTCGAGGATCTAGTCAGTTAGCCCTTCGGAGGTTTTCTAAAGATCTCCCTCCGCTTCTTATACGATTCAGACTTTGCAGGGGTCTGGTAAGTTAGCTCTGTTTCAGAGTCATCGAGGTCTTTTCGAGGGTTTGGTAAGTTAGCCTCACGAGTGGCATTGTATGCCTACAGCGATCTTTTGCCTACAGCATCTAGTACTTCTCGTCTTCGCACAAGAGGTAGTGTGTACCGGCGATGAGCTTGTGTCTACGGTATCTTGCACTCTCGGTGGCATTTTGAGGGTCTAATTAGTTATCCCTCTGGAGATTCTCTAAAGGTCTCCCTCCGCTTCTTGTGCAACTCGAACTCTGCAGAGGTCTGATAAGTTAGCCTCACCTCAGAGTCATCGAGGTCTTCTCGAGGGTCTGACCAGTTAGCCCTCCGAAGGTTTCCTAAGGGTCTCCCTCCGGTTCTCGCACTACTTGGGCTTTGCAGGGGTCTGGTAAATTAGCCTTACCTCAGAGTCATCGAGGTCTTCTCGAAGATCTGATAAGTTAGCCCTCGCATTAGTTGACCGTAGTCATAATTTAGGGACTTGAGTAGAAGGAGGAGGCAACTCTTGGAGAACTTGGGTGCCAATCACAAATTGATGGTCCTGTAAATTTTATTTTTATAAAAAATAGTTACATCATTAGTAATATATGCTGAGGTTCACCGAGTTTCATGGTCTGAAAATTGGAGTCCGGTCGAGCTACCTTAGCATATAAGTTCCTAGGCATGCCACTTCATCCACTCGGTAAGGACCTTTGGTTGGGCAATAGCCTTCTTTCTAGCACTTGCTCGGTAGGCTATGAGACTTTGGCTCGCCGCAGCATTAGATCATCAGATCAGAGTTGGTCATCAGGCGAAAAGACTCATATTTTCCTGCAAAAGATTAATTAGTCAGTATTTGGTTACCTCATCTAGATGTGAGCCGATTTTTACCATCCGGCTCGGATTCCATATGACCCCCAAGTAATTATATAGATTTTTTCTCGGATGGATCGCTCTTCTTCCATCATTTGCCCTCCAACCAACTGTCGTTCATGCCGTGCTGGTGCTTGCTATGGCTGAGGCTGCTGAGGTAGAGGGGGCGGCTGCTGAACTCTCGGAGCTTGACGTTGAAGGGCCACTCTTCGAACAAAATGATTCAGCCACCCCTGCCTGACAAGCCTCTCGATCTTGTCGCGAAGCTGATGGCAGTCTTCAGTATTGTGACCATGGTCATGATGGTAAAAATAGTATCTATTCGGATCTCGATGGCATTCTTATCTTATTCTCATCAATCGGGGCTCAGGTAACTCAGGCCCCACTTGTAGCAACATCTCTCTCTGAGGAACATTTAGGGATGTGTAGCTATCGTACTGTCTAGGAGGTGATGGTTATCGAAACCCCATTATTATGCCTCGAGGGTGGAGATCGAGAGCACTAGCATCTTTTCTCCTCTTTCCTTAGATGGCGCTCCTTACTGGATCCACCATGATTGAATCGGTAAGAGTATCATCGGCAAAGGCCTCTTCCATGCGGCATACTTCTCCACATGGGTAAGCATATCCGGGAGATCTCGAGGATAAGTCTTAACAATAATTTTTTCAAATCATTCTTCAGCAGATCGCTCATTATAGTGGCCATCGCGGTTGACTGGTCTAGATTTTGGGCTTCCAGGTTGCCACGTTAAATCTGTTCATAAAAGAGGGATTGACTTACCCTCCTTTTGCTTGATGCTATGGAGGTAGTCATACCACTTCTGCTATCATCGGCTGTTGATGAAGTGACTGATGAAAGATCGGTATAAGTCCTTAAAGGAATAGATAGATGTCGGCTTCAAACTCGAGTACCACTACCTAACGGCCCCCTTAAGAGTTGGAGAGAATGCTTGACAGAGAATTGCATTCGATGCTCTCTGAAGGAGCATGACTGGCTTGAAGGTCTCTATATGATCGATGAGGTCGGTGGTCCCATCATAGACCTCCAACTGAGATAGTTTGAAGTGCAGGAGGAGTAGTTCCTGCACAATCCTCGGGACGAAGGGCGGCTGGCTATTATATCCTTCGTAGGGCAGCATTGAGGAGTTATTATTATTAAGGGCCTTTTTATTTTCTAGCCCAATTGCTGGTCGAGCTCCTGAAATCATCTTTTAAAGTCAACTTTATGGACAGTGCCAGTCTCAGAGTGTAGAGGAGATCGGCATCTGGGGGTTGAGTCATGGCCGATTGTGGGCTTGGAGATCGCCGTCTGACCTGCTGCTGGGCCCTAAGGTGACTTTGATGAGTCAACCTTCTTTTCGGACTTCGAAGAGGCACTTGCGACTCTGATTGAGGTGGTGGTTGCGGAGCCACAGTCAAAGCAAGATTCTGCGGAGGGTATAGACGGCACCATCAAAAAAATTATATGACGCACCACTATAGGGGATACAGAGACAGTCTGAAGAGGCTGCGGTGCCGCTTGAAAGGGCACGAGAAAGATCTGGACCACTTGGATTGCGGTCGTCAGATGTTGAACTTGCTGGAAGAGTTGACCCAATTGATCGATCGTGACTGACGCTGCTGGATCGGTTGGACCGATGGAGGGATGACCGGTTGAACCGATAGAGAGATTTTCGGTGCCAGCGACTGAACTTGATTATCAGCCTGACTGGTCGCCTATCGGGAGGCAACGGTATGGGAAAGCTAGGAAGATGTCCGTCTTGGAGTCATGAATACAAATGTAGGCCCTTTCTCTATCTGTTGCTGTTTAAATTAATCGGGATCGAAAGATGGATATCTAAAAATCTCAAGTGGAGATGTTGGTGCTGGAGTGACCTGCAAAACAAGTTTCAAACCAGAGGTTATGGCTCCGACGAGGATCCTCCGATGTTCAAGCTAGAAAAGCAGAGAACAAAGAAGCAGCAACGGGTTCTCTAAGAGGGTTTCGATTGAACTTACCTGGATTCTCGGGGCTCTGGTTGCTTATATAGAAGAACGTCGGACAGCTGAGTTGTTAGCTGTGAGATTGTACGATCCTGAGATTGTTGGACTGTTAGTCATGTCAAATTGGGTGAGATAATTCAGCCCTTAATTGCTTCTCCGAGATCAGGGGAGATGGTTACGTCAAATCTTATCTACTCAGGATAGACAGCTGTCGCGCACGTTGAAGAGATAAGTCAGCTGAGCAGCTTATACACAGGTCAGACTTCGGAGATGCCTCAGCTCAGTATGAAGATAGACTCCTCAGCTCATTCGACGGTCAGCGATCGTATTGATGACCTGAATGCTTGACATGTGTTGTGATATAATGCTGATTCAAGGCATTCGCAGTAACCACCGTAACACTGATCATGAAGCTTGCTTTGCTTCTTTGTCGATATTGGTTAGAATAGGCAATGCCTAGCTAAAGAACAATGTGAGATACTTGATTGTCTACATTGCGTGGCAGCTGTGGATAGCAAAGCATGAATGCTTTTTTTTTTTTTTTGGGTTGAATCCGACTATATCAAGAAGCCATTGTGTAAATACAACTACAAGCATTAGACAAAATCAAGTCATGACAATGATGTGCAATCTTAAGAGTATACCCCCAAACCATAATACCAATATGCTCAACCATAAAAAATGCTATCTAATCAGCCGCACTATTTTCTTTTTTGTAAGTGTGCCTAATCAAGAAGCAAGAAAACTATATAATGAGTTATCGAGCATCAACTAGCAGGTAGAGATGACCGAGGATTAAACTCAATAGACAGCTATGAAATCATCATCTTGAAATCCCCACTCAAGACAACTATGTCAACCTACAATTAGAAGTAGGATATACCAAACCTTCCTATACCGCTCTTAGCTTAGTCTGAGATATTGTTGATTCAAAGAGAGAGGATGCACCAGCAACAATAAGATGTGTTCTCCAATTTTGGATAAGAAACCTGCCCCTGCACATAGCCCAATGAATGCTTATTTCAAATTGAGTGATTAGTCTAACTCAGTTGGTAAGGTGTTCTTACTTCTACATGGAGGATAATTTTTCTACTTATGCTCATGAATCTTTCAAGGCACAATCAAGGCCCAAGAGTGTTGCTTCTAACTAGGTTTCTCCTCAACCAAGCAATGTCATTGTTTGGTGGCCATCCCATCCCCTTGGTGTTTTGAAGGTAAATTTCAACAGATATGTTCGAGGTATTCAAGCAACTGTTCGATTCATTATCAAGGATCAGCATGTTCAGCTAGTGTGCGCTAGGGGCAAAGCTCTTCTTCATTGCTCTGTTCCATATGCCAAACTAGCTGTTGCTTGGGATGGCCTTCCATGTGCGGTTCTTCGCCTAGATGCCACATGTTTAGATTGAAGGTGATCTTACTACATACAATCAGGTCCTGGATTAATGCAAACTCAAAACAGGAACCATTAATCCTCTCTTGAAAGATATTTTACCCTAGAAATGGGCCTTGTTTGTATTCAAAGCAACCCCACATTCATTGGGAAGGGCAGTAGATTGGCTAGCTGCATATGCTGTGGAGAGAGGTTTTATTATCGAAATCAGACTTCCATTCTACCCTCTTTGGGATGTATGTTACTGTAGATTTTTAGTTAAAGCTGAGCCTTCTTTTTTGCACCAAATAGAAAAAGCGCCATGAGGTCATGTTTCCTTTTTTTTTTTTTTTTTGTATATCATTAATAAAATTCTACTGGCTTCCGCCTCCCTCATGAATCTAGCCTCTTCTGTATACAAGGCTTCTTTTTTCTTCGCTTTTTAGGTTTATCTCGAGTCACCAAAGCAGATCCAAGCAGACCCTGGAAACCTTATGCAATTTGAGTTGTATTGGGCGAGCGCCTAGCTCAATTAGAAGAACTGGGCACGTATATCTACCTAGGTTTGGTCGCATTTATGAATCTAGCCGATCAGGCCGCCTGATCTAGATGCTGCAAGCTATTCTAGGCACTTGGACGATTGCTTAGAATAAATCATTCAATATATTGATCAGTTGTGGAAGTCGGTGCTTGATTAAATCGTAGGTGGGGTCTAACTAATACTACCAACTCCCTCATATATTGCATCGATTTTCTGACCACATGTTGGCAGGACTTGTGAATAAAAGTAGGTGGTATTGCGTGGTCCTTGACGCTCACACCGTCCATTACCGTGGAAGATAGTTGTCCTTATAAATGAATAATGCAAGCCATCTTTAATGAGAACAAGCTCAAACGTGCTGCTCTGGCATTTGCTGCCTCTAGAAGGATACATGCATTTGAACCTGTCCTGGGCTAATACGTAGTATTCCACAAAGTTCTGCATTTACCTTGTTTCATTAGGCTTTTAAGCAAGCATATCAGGCGTAATATAATTTAGAAAGATAACAACAAAAAGAAAATATCGCATGCTAGCTGTGCAAGGAGGAATCAGATAGGGACATGCTGGTCGCTAGCCCATGATGCAATTCCTCGAAGTATTTGATCTATGATCGGAATCGAAATTAAAATTAAAATAAAAAATTTAAATTTATAAAAAAAATAAAATTTATATAAATTAAATTATTTTTATTTTATTTTAAAATTAAAATTAAAATAAAATTTTTAATTAAATAATTAAAATAAAAATTACCAATTTCGATTTTAACTTCAGACCATCACTCTTCCCAATCAAATACCCCCGGAAGTTGTTGTGCCCATTAAAATCCCCCGACGACGTCAAACGCCGGGAATCGCCTGTGTCGACTGGATGGTTCGTGGCGCAATAGCATGGCGAACCCAACGTCTCCCCGTTTTCAAAGGAAAAAAAAAATCGCCGCTTGGTGACTGGAAATGTGCAAGAGTCAAGAATCAACAATCAAGAACCCTCTGCCCTGTTCGACGCCATCATCTCATCTCGCTTTTCCCTTCCACCCGCACCCAACGACAACGACCGCGTCCGCTCCCCTACAGATAGAAAGACGGAAATACAGAGAGATCCAGCTATATCCGACCCCTTCTCTCCCTATTTCCTTTTCTTTCTCTTTCTCACAATGACGCTGTTCTAGGTATTTCCGATTCTTTTCAAAACCTTCATCAGTATAGTTTAATTGGACTTGACTCCGAATTAGGGAGAGATGGGCAACAAGAAGCGCGTGATGATGCCGGTGGAGGAGATCGATATCTCCGCCGTCAAGTACCGGTCCCAAAAAATCCAAGGTTTGGTTTCTGCTCTTCGTCCATTGCTCGCTCGTTCGTTGTAAGTCTTTTGAGAGTCAATGAAATCGACCTTGGAGGTTCGCTGATGAGAACTACCTTTATTTTTATTTTTATTGCTGCTATTTCTTGGTGACTTTCAGCGCCCCATCTGACGGGGTTCACTCTGCGGCTTTTCGTTTGGCTGATCGAAACCCCTCCGTTGGGCTCTCTCATTACGTCCTTCTTGAAGCGGCAGAATAGAATTACCGAGGTTCTAATGATATAGACATTACCCGCTCTCCTGATTTCAAAATTTCCTTTTCTCTTTCTTTTCCCTTCCTCGTTCTCACTGTTCGTGTCGATGCGATACTATTAGTGCAATACTCTTTGAACGGGGATCCAACCAGAAAGTGTCCTTTTGCTTTGCAGATGTTGCAGAATACTGTGATTCCCGAGAGGCCAATGTTCCGGCCGGAGTTCCCGCCTCAAGGTACAACTTGTAATGGAGAAGATGAAATTCTGTCTTGTCCACTAGTTTTCATTGCCATCCATTTTCTCGATATTTAAATGAGAACCATTTAGACATCGTCATTGGCATGTAAGAGTGCGTTTTATATGTTTTGCAAGCATAGATTGCCTGATGCATAATCCACTACTAGCTACCCAGAGTGTCCTGGTTTTAATTGTGCACTTGCTCGACTATATACTCTCACCAAAAAGACAAAGGAAAAAGAAAAAAAAAAAAAAAAAGTAAATGGTAAACATCACTTTACTGGACAATGGCTTCTGGTCCAATATCACAAGATGAGAGAATTATACAAAGCTTTGTTAATCTTTAACAAACTAAATCTCTCAGATTTTATTTTGATTTTCTAAACTTTCTTCAAGAATGCTACTATGCTATTTATCTTGTACATCCTTAGGGATGCGGACCATTTTATCGAAATTTTTCCTTCCATAAGTGGGAACAGTGATGGTTTCTTTCCTCCTCTTCTTTTCTCTCCATGTTGGATTTTATGGTTGCTGTGACACCATCATGGCGTCATTCCCCCGAAAAAGTAAAGGAGGGAAACAGACAAGAATCATGGTTGCCACCACTGTTATCTGTCTTCAAAAAGGAGAGCAGAGGAGGAGGGCTATGATAGTATGATTCGCCTAAGCATACAATCTTCCCTGTAAAAATGGCAGATTCTAAATGCTTGATCTGACTAATTTTCAGAACCAGAACTGGGAGTAGTTCTTGTGGATGAAAACAGAGACCCTGTTGCTCGTCTTGAAACAGCCACGGAGTGTCTTACCCCATATGATCCCTCTCAACATTGGAGCAGTGATTCCACTCCATTTTTGTACTGGACGATCCGTGATTATGCATATGCTTATCGGTCTAAGATAACAACCCCATCGGTTGTATGTTTCTACTGATTTTTGAAGTTTCTGATCTTTTATATATGCTTTTCCAGAAGAAGGGTTTCACCTTTCCATTGTCTAGGTTGCAGAACATATCATTTAGCCTTAGAAGAATCCAGTGCTAAGAAGCCCCCTGTGCCAATGTTGATTTCTTTTAGTGCTGGAGAGGTGAGGACACAAGCTGCAGCTTCCACAAATAGAATTTTAGAAGGTACCGCCATTGTATGGTTGTGCATCAAATGATAAAAGAGTCTGTCGCCCATGATTGCACTTACTTATATCTGGCATATGCAGGGAAACCCTTGTCCGTCTTAGATGGTATTTTTATGGCCATTAAAGATGATATAGACTGCTATCCTTATCTAACTAAAGGCAAGTTTAGACACCCTTTTTTATCTTTTGTTGGGGACAGATTTTCAAGGTATATGCTTATCTCATCTTTGAATGCTGTGACTTCAGGAGCTACAACATGGTTTCACAAAGTTCGTGCGGTCACCCAAGATGCAGTCTGCGTTTCTCGATTGCGAAGCTGTGGTGTGATTTTTATAGGCAAAGCAAATATGCATGAGTTGGGACTTGGAACGACTGGGAACAATCCAAATTATGGGTGGGCTTCATGAAGCGCTTTTGCTCTAATCTTTTTACTTCATACAGATGTTTGTTCTTCAATGTTCTTTTGCTGGAATTTGATGTGACTGATGTTCATGCTCTTGGGGATAATCATGGAAATATTAAGCATTTTGCATGTGATTCTAAGAACATGGTCTAGTGATGGCAAGTGAAACTTTAGAAGTTCCATAACGTCAGAACTTGTTATGTAATTCATGGAAGTTACCTTACCAAGGTGAAGAATCCTTTGCTTGAAACATAAATATCATATTCTGGAAGTATATTATTTGATTTTTAAGTATATATGAAATATGTAACAACAAGGTAGAGTACAGGAATATACCCTCAACATCGTAAGATGTTATCCTTGTGCTTCTCTGGTTTTACTTGTCATATTACTTTCCTAAAGTTGCGAAAAATGTATGATATTTAAATTGTAGAAAGAACTTCTATACTTCAAAATTGGTGCACAACAATTGGTGCGTGAAAGGCACTGAATATATTGTTGTCAGGTTATCTTGGCAATTTTAGGATTAAGTTTAGGCTCTTTATGTACTTGTTAGAGTGCAATTGCAGAAAATAATATCAACTTATTCGATAGACTGGCATCTCTCTCTGTCTGCCTCATCTGATCCCCCTCTCTTGAACCCTGCTCACAGTCCTGGCCGGACCCACCATTAGCCCTATTGTTTATAACTAGATTTCAACATGTAAACAATAAATTAACACTTTATTTTGAGACCATTTCAACATACTCAGCGAACAGTGATAAGAATGGTGATGAACCATAACATTGAGATATGACATCTCAGATATGACCAGAAATCATTTCCTAATAATCTGATGCGATTCTCTAAAGGAGGCACACCACTGATAATGATTTTGGACTCCATTTGATGAAACAACTTCAACAAAAGAAGAACTAGGGCCTTTGTTAATCTCTATAAATAGCAACCTATTGCATGAAATAGTTCTATTTTATAACCTTAGATTATTATTGAGTATTATGAACTAAAGCATACTTTTTCTACATAGTAAAAAAGTCCCAAAGTATTGAAATAGAAGTTCTGAGCCTATTCAGACTCCTAAGAAGATCTCCACACCATATACAGGAGGAAAAAAAAGTCCTAACAAAACTAAGCTATATTTCTCTCATCACATATGTTCCAAAGTGGTGATCAAAGCTTAAGGCCTGTTAACCTATCTCACATATAAAGAATCCATGAAATCGGATATTAATATAGCATTCCTAGTCTTACTGGATTTGGATTGATTTAATCTGCCTCTCCTGTCTGTCCCTTCCCTTCCCAATAATGTGTTTCATGTGATAATAGAACCCAGAAGGTCAAATCTATAAGAAGGTAATACCTCACCGCTCTCCAATCTTCCTTTGGGCACTAACCTAGACCCAACATACCTCCTGCCCTGCCTCATCCCTTTTCTCCCAAATCCTCCCTTTCCTGCTCCACTTTTGTTCTCTTTTTCAAATCCCACCGTTCTCACTGGTTACTAAATGTTAAATGTCATCCTGCTCTGCCACCAGCCCACCCTTTTAAGGCTGTGTTGGGTGGTCCACCTATGCCACCTTTCACTTCCTGCTAGACCTAAAACCAAAACCGAATCTAATATCTTAATGGGCTGGATCAGATGCAGACCCTTAGTGATATAATAGGTTCAGATCGTGTTTTGGATGTGACATTGTTCGTTAGGAGTTGGATGTCACTGATTTAGTCCAAATATGATTCATGGTCAGCCCTATTTATGCTTTAAAGGAGAGTTCCTCTTAGAGTGACCGCCATATTGCAGGCCCCAACCGATTGATGGGCTTTTCTTTTCTGTTCCATTAGGATATGTAGCATGTAACCATTCTCCTAAGATTGCCTAGATGTAGGTGGGCTTCCATTTTAATTTCTACATGAAGGGTTCTCCGAAAAAAGATAGTGCCAGTGATGTGGTTTCCGATTTTCATGAATTATTAAGTCTTCTGTTCCATCCAATAGACCATCTTGTCTGTTTTTTTTTATGTGCATCATTCTAAAGGTCTTTTTGCGGGGACATGTTGAATTGCTAATAGTTCTGCCTGATTATGAATAACTAAGCTGTGGCGAATTGATGCTTGTTAGAAAGGACCAAGGAAGGCTGAATCGGTATCGGATGGTGTACCGATCACCGGCCGATACGATACCGGTTCGGTACCATACCGACTGTCAAAACATGTGGACTGGCACGCCCATTTTTTTTATTTTATTTTTTTCCCGATTTTTAGGATATCTAATCAATTTTTTATTATTTCTTGAATGATTTTAAGTTCAAATTGTTGTTCCTTGATCTATTTGACATTTGTATCACTCCGATACATCAACAATTAGGTGTGCGATGCGGATTTGAATCTAACATAATATTATGTTAGAAAGAAACAATATTAAAGGACTAGATATTATTCAATCCTAAAATACTCAAATCAATTAAGAAATATAAAAAATAAATAATCAATACATATTGAGATTTAGAATCTTGTCGAGTATCGATGTCGTTTATAAATATCTGGATCATTTACATAATCTGGTAGAATATCAGCCCATCCTTCTAACCATGCAATACTCTAATCCTCTGCGCTTATCCCATAAAGTATGCATGCTAGATTATAACTTATCTAGATCTCTTAGTGAAGCTTTAACTTTGAGAGGTATCCTCGGACTGATAGTATGGCTATGGAGGGGTTCATCCAAATATATTGGCAGCAAATTTAATCCATAAGATTTATTGGATTGCATAGGATAGTAGCCGTCGGAAGATGATGTCTCGAATGCACCATATCATATTCGTATGGATCATAAGCTGCCTGTAGTGTGGATAAGAGGATTCAGAACATGATGAAGAACCTGATACGTTCATGGATCCAACTCTACGTGCGAAGTCATCTGCAGCTGCATAATATCCTGAATGACCTCGAGGGACACGTCATCTATATGAAATCGTATTCTCATAAGCTCTTCCAGTTCGTGTCCTATGGTCCGTATCCTGTGTGGTATGCATAAATTGGGACTCATCAGTAAATTGAAGACCACCTTATGGCTGCGTCTTGTAGTCAATGATCTCCTATCCTCCACTCCATGACTACCAGATTCATGACCATTAGGAGAATTACCATCACCGCTCTGCTTGATCTTTGAATCTGAGTGAACTGGATCAATTGATTGCTCCACCCTCTCAATCAGGGCTGGCACTGTCTTTTCTTCTCCTTTGTCTCTATGTTGAGGAGTTGTCTGCCCTCTCGTCATGCCTTGCAAGGAAGTTTGCTGTGACTGATCAGTTGAAAACTTGCATGGAATATTACTGGTTGCCCATTGCTCAGCATCCACCCCAACCTCGTTAGTTACGAAACTGGCTGATCGTGGAGACGATTCTGGCTTATTAAGCTTCAGTTCCTTCTGTTGACCTACAATCTATCCGATCATCGGATCCTCATCATTAACAAAATCGTTCACAATTGGATCCGAATATTTCAACTCAACTTCTTCTTGAATGTATTTTAGCCTCAATCTCAGATTGTAGTGAACATATATAAAGTCGTTAAAGCATTTCTGCATTAGACGATTTCTCTGCTTGCTGTGGATAAGGGCAAAGTTTGACTAATTATGCTCACAGCCACTTGAGGAGACCATCTGGGAGAGGAACTAGAGGGCAAGTCACTTTAGAGTAGGCGCCGCCAATCCGAAATAGATCCACCATTTAGTTGCAAAAGCATTAAGATTGAATAAAATTAAAAATAAAATTATATCATGGTAGACTTATTGGTAGCTATATAATGTCTAATAAGAATTGTCGTTCATATATAATCTACCTGGACTTAACTTTTTTGGCTTGCAATTGCTAGATCTGTTGCAAAGCTATCAGTGCCCTCGAATATTTCGTCTGCAAAAAATATATTTATTATAATGTGTTACTGGTTGAAGATACAACTAAATTAGCAAAAAATCAAAAACCATTCAACCTAACTTCTTGTATGCACATAATCGCGATTTTTGGATCGAGCTCCATCTTATCTATCACATTTCGTAGGGACATTAGAAGCTCGTCATCTATGCCTATCACATATATCGTATATTGAAATCTTGAGTTCAAATAGTAAGCTACAAATAAATCTTAAAATTGGTTCAACATATTTGTACAAATATTAGAGCAATCGAATTTTCAGAAGGGTCTTGTTTGCTGCTTATCTGCTAGATGCAAGTCCCTACCCATTTGATAGTCCGATCGATGCTCAATGATTTGGATGTAGTTATGGGCATATTTTGGATTTGCTGACCTAATTGATGCTTTGTTCTCTCCATCATGTGATACAAGAAGCCCATCTAGAGATATCTTTCGCTGTCTATTGCCTGAAGCACTTTTATAAAGGCTCGATAGCATTAACTATATTCTTAGCCCACTGCCAGAATGTGTGTCTGGTTACTAAATTCTCCATATTGCTTTTCTTAGTACCTGCCCTAGTATATCTATTCTCTTGCCCTCAGGACTGACAAATATCTGACGTAGCTGTACTTTCTTGTCAATTAGGCTATCAAGTGCTATATAATTCGTAGCGATTGTGTGACATTTAGTCTTAATATGTCTCCCTCTATATACCGTCATATCAATAATAAGATCCATGTGTGATTGTAAATGAATCCAGTAATCATCTACGCTGAGTCCACTATCTTCTATATCCTACTAAGTTTTTCAATGTCCATCAACATTAGGTTGATACAATATACAATAGTGTCAGAATATACATCATGCCGTTGCATTAGGATCTCCCCTACGGCCATATACTATGGTCCTGTCAGTGATAACCTGCATGATATTTTGCTTTTCGACTTGATCGATTACCTCCTCCATCAATCTGAGGATATATGCGGCATTGTGCATCTGATCGAAAGTATTAATGGACTTTGAAAAAAATATTTTCTCATCACAAGATGTCAGAAAGTTGATGATGCTCTGTCTAGTGGGATCAGTCCAATTATCACACATCACTGTAAGTCCATACATTTGCCAATTATTCTGATATGATGCAATCCACTTATGTAGGTCCTCCTTATTATTGTCAAGAAGCTCACCATATATATCCTTAGATCCTGAAGGATCTACACCTAGACTAGCAGTTTGTATAGATGTAATGGCAGAATGATAATATATGTTGCCTACCGCATACATTGGGATGTGGCTGAAGTGAAATCAGGATGCAATACCTCGTCACATATCCTTTTTCTTGTGCTTCTTCAACATTGTATCAACCCTCTGTTATTTGAAATCTCTTGAAATCTCTACTGGGGAAGGTGTATAGATCTAAGTCATGTATAGTGACTCCGGCTGGAATCTCTCTAGAGGACTTCCTCTTGCTGTCAAAATCTCCCAATATAGAAGCAAGACGGCTTGTGCCTCTACTGACAGGCTCTCTAACTGAGGAGGTCCTCCTAAACTCTGACTCTACTGTAATACTCGTAGCGTTAGATCCTGACTCATAAACTGATGGTCTAAACTGAGCCCTATGCCTGGCCAACTCCTTAAGCCGTCACTAATCTTCCAAGCTTGCATCAATAGTAGCTTGAATCTGTGCCTCATTATCTAGGATGGATGCTTCCTCTAACACTCTAGAGTGATAGAAAGTTGGCTGCGTAACTCGGCGGTCTATCTTCGCCTTCTTCTTTGAAGTCTTCTCCTTCGCTATTTTGAAATCAGCACAAGTGCTTCTTCATTTGTTGACGGATCTCTTATGGGTACTTTCAACTTGTAGCTACATCGAGATAACCGCCAACCAAGTGTTGCTTCAATCTAGTTATCCCTCATTCTTTGAACTCTGTGTTGTACCAATTGCATTTTCAGTGGTGCCGACCCGAGAGCATCTGCCCGTGGTCCAAACAATGTCACGCTCTGGCTCTTTATTCTTTCTTGATGAATCCATTCTTGAAGATTGAACAATCATAGTAGTTCAATAATTATGTAAAAATAATAAAATTTCGTTCTTCTAAATTTTTAAAATTAATTTAAATTTTTAATATTTTTAAATTTAAATATTAAAAAATTATAAAAAATAAATTTGGTCTTAGACTCATATAGAATTCTATCACGGATGTTATATATATTTTTCTAAGATAGTGGGCATGCATGAAATGCTATTTATTTTTTAATTTCATTTAAATTTAGGCCAAGGCCACTGTGCATAGGATGCATTAAAACTTTGATAAATGGATATCAAATTTATGTTGAAAGTAGCTTACAAGCCTTTAAACAATATTTTGACTTAATAGTTAATTTTTGTGTTCTATTTTTATTAATAATTTGTTATTCTGAAAATATATTTTTAATTTAAAAAATTATATACTTAACAAAAATTAATAATTTCGGTGTCATTGTGTAGATCATTCATAGATTTACAATATAAAATAAAATCATACCAAAATAAAAAATTTGGCATGATTTTTTCTTATTTTTTTTAATTTTTACGGATGTTAAAGTTGTTTTTTTTAAAAAAAGAGGGACGAAGAGGAGAAATGGAAGATGAGATAAACTAACGTACCTCTAATTGATGAGTTCTCCTTGTTTTGCTTGTCGTTTGCACTGTAAATAGGGAAAGAAAATGGATTTTGACGATGAAAGAGTTAGAGAAGTCTCTGATTTCTCTTCTTATTCCTTAACTTCATTTAAACCCCCCGAACATTGTAGCACCATAAAAAACAAAAAAAAGGGAAACAGGGCCGAACCGACCTATACCGAACCGGACAGTTTGGCCTGTGGCCCTATTTCGAAAATCAGGGCCGAACCATCGGTTCAGTCCAGTTTGGCAAACCATGGAAAGGACTTTCATCTGTCTACTTCCATCCCTTGGAATCTATACATTATCAAAGACTTGGATGACTTGATTTTTGCACTTTAATCTAAATCCGTAGTTTTCCTTGTAAGCCGTGAGACATTTTGGCTCTCTATGGTGCATAAAATTGTGTAGTTATCATCATGACATTGTGTCAAACTTTCTAGTTTGTCTAAACATGACATTCTTTTCTGAAAGCATCATGTCACCTACCACAATGAATTGGACTAGAATAGTTGTACCACTTACCCATGCAATAGCTGACATACTATTATTGATATCTTGCATACATCTGCATCTGACTAATTATGATGGAACCTTTGCATTTGACATGTTCAGCAGGGTTCTTTTCTAGCTATGGAGCATGGATCAATTGTCATATTCTTACTGATGCTCAATCTGGATTTTTTGAACTCCATGCGCAAAGATGCCTAAAGCTTCAAGAGATAAACCCTTAATAGCTGAAAGCCTGAAGCACTCTATGTGCATCCTTTGTCTGAAACAGGGCTTTAAGATGCTAATCCTAATCAAAGTAGGAGTCAAAAATCTTCCTAAAAATTCACCTGACAACTGCAAGAAAAACAGCTCAGATGCACATCTATTCCCAATACAACTTAATTAAAAATATGAAAAACTATTAAGTTTAAAAGAATGCACTTGTATTAGTCACTTCTATTGCACAGAAACTCATCTCTAATTTTGATGGTATAGTAGTCATTTATAATTTGACAAATTGTTTCCTGAATATTTTGCACTTTTGTCAGCTAGGAATTTAATCATCTTTGCATTCCACCATTGTAGGATCTGGGGAGGGTCAGATGTATGCAGCCTTAACCCGTGTGTCGAGAGTATATTTGTGTTTCCAACCCGTGACCTCTAGGTCTCAATGCAGCAATCTTATTGTTGCACCAAAACTCACCCTCATGAATGAATGGATTGATAATATGCAACAATCAGTTGTCTCTCATGATATTTCCTTCTTTATTCTTTGCTGTTTATATGCTTTCAACTTTCAACTTTTCACTTCACCTGTGGTATGAATGTATAGAAGAGAGACTAAGTCTGAGTGTTGTGAAGGGATAATGTAATCATCAGAACATTCTTATTCTCAGTTTGGGTTCAATCGGAGAAGATGTAAAGAAAATACAAAAGCAATGTGGCTAAGGGGCAATTTCAAGGAATCCGAAATAGGAAAGAAACATTTATTCATAACTGAATAAAACATATTTTTACTTCGTAATTATGGTTTGCCTGTCTTTAAGCTCACTATAGCAACTGCTATAATGGTTAGTATTCTTGTTAAAACATGCCAAATAGAACTTTACAATACAAGAATCCTAATGGAACCCAAAAACCACTGATAACATTTCCTACTTGAACTCAATCTCAATTCTCATGCTGTACCGAAACGGATTTTTAAGTTTGAACCATCATGATGACCAAACTAGTTAAAACTGGAAAAAATGTTTGTTACTTATATGACTTTAAGACATCTTTGAGCAAGGAGGGAGATGTTGGTGTTGGCATTGGAGTGGTAGCAGTCACTGGCTGGTATAGTACATGCCATGGCACTTGCTTGTGTTGACATACAAGTTAGCATGGCCCTGGCGTAGCATTCTCTGGCATGGGACAACATGACTGACATAGACAAGCATGCTGCAGCACACGCATGACATCATGGTCCAACATGACTGGCTCTATCCTTTGCTCCAACATGAGTATTTGTACACTTCAAATTGATATTTGCCATTCTATTTTTGCTTCCAAAAGGACAACTGATTTATTAGACAAAAAATCACAAGACTCTAATTCCAATATGGAAGTTTACATCAAGATGGATCTCCAAGCTGTTTGATGCTTATGTGTATCTTGATAAACCTCATTATCCTCATCTATAAAATCATCTTTTGAGGCAACTTCATCTTAAGGTAGACCATCTATAAGGACCATTTTCCCTTCATCTACCAATGTTATAGGACCTTTGTTGCTGATATTTTGATGTCCTTCTATTTCATGTCATTGAGTCTTCGACAAGTTAAGATTTTTCATTCCAAATGCCCAATGCTTAAGGTGGGGCTGAGGGAGCGATATCTCTCCCCTGCTTAGCCATAATGGTTTCTTTTTTTGTCGCGTGTTGTTATTCTTTCATCTTTATTGCATTGTTGTTTGTCTCCTATAAATTCTATTTATTTGCAATATTTTGTACTAATTGTTATTGGAAATTCTCTCTTTTTTGCAATAATCTCATCATCATTTCAAGGCTTACATATTCAGCTTCTAATATCTTACAGAACAACTAGAAATCCACACTCAGTTGAAAGGTATACAGGTGGATCTTCCTCTGGTCCAGCAGCACTTGTAGCATCTGGGTTATGTTCAGCAGCAGTAGGAACAGATGGTGGAGGTTGTACAAAATGAAGTTTCAGAATTACTGCCTCCTTTATTCTGGGGTTTTGATACTTTTTTAATTTTTTTGGAGGCAGGTTCAGTTAGAATTCCATCTTCACTTTGTGGTATTGTAGGATTAAAGACAACCTATGGGAGGACTGACATGGAAGGGTATTACTTTATTGTTGACCTCATGTTGTGGACTTTGCCATTTGCTACTTCTTATTATTGATGGCTGATTTTATCATGGGTTTTTTATGTTGGAGACATAAAAACCAGTTACTTTCTGCAGGACTTGTTAGTAGATTGAAGAAACAAATATTCTGCTTTGATAAATAGCAAAAGTGCACACTTAATATAACGTAGTGCAACACCTAAGTAGAGGCCCTAAATGGAGCATAAGCAAAATTATATACGCATCTATGTAATATGTAATCTGTGTCTGTGTGTGTCTGTGGGTGGTGGGGATGAGAACGGCTCTAACATTCATAGGGCATAAATTGCTTGGTTACGCCTTGTAATTAAACCATGTGATGGGACATCCATATGATGATTCAAATGTCCAAATTGTGTATGGCCAAAATTTCAATGTTGATCACTTATCAGGGTCGGATAAAATGATCAATAAGTGAATAATTTTTAGTGATAGAAAAAAATTGTGTGGATATTTGGTGGTGATTTATCTGTATTGCTTGAATTTTGGTGTGTGTAATCCAAGATAGGGAGAACTTGATAAAGTGCAGATTATCAACTTGGATAACCACCATGTATTTGGGCCTAGGTACAAAGGGCATATTAAAATTAATTATTTCCTTTGGAGCATTTAAGCCAGAATATGTGTGTGTACATGTGTGTGTGTGTAGATAGACAGATAGATATATATAGAGCAAGCCACTTGATTTTGAGTGGTGTTGGCCCATGTTGACCTGTATTGTTTTGGCTTGGGTTGATACGTTCTTGTACTAAGCCAAAAAATGAAAATATTCAAAACATTTTTTTTCTTCAACATTTTATTACCTTGGAGAGGCGGCATGACATTGTTCATTGGCTGTGGATTGCCCATACTCAACAGACAATTGATTGGAAACAAACCTTATTTACTTAAGTACATATCTTTTGGTTTTTTTATTTCCATTTACTCAAGACATTATATGTAAATAAGCAAGCACCTCCATTCAGTTCAACAAAATATCAAAAATTCAAAATTCATCAAAATAAATGATAGGAAAATTTTCCAATCTTAAAGTTCATACACACACTGACACACATACATGTGTATTTATTGTATTGCATTCAAACATTGTCAATAAATAAAAGGTCTGGTAATTAAGTCTTTTATCTTAGCGCCCAAATTTTTTATCTAATATGATGCCTTGTTCTTTTTATACCATAATCTCCAGAATCCAGATGTTTTTTCATCCAAAAGTTTATCAATGAACATTGTCTATTTTTCTCATGCATTTTCATTACATTAATATCAGTGGATTATTAGAATTTCTTATTAGTTTGAAATACACATTGCATTATATTTGGCATGGTTATATACCAAATTTTTGTAGGATACTGTGTGCAGGGTTAAAATATTGTTTTAATGCATGAAGCAACTCTTAATTGGACTATAAAGAAGTATCACTCTATAGTAGGAACCTAAAACGAGCAGTGACTATACCATAAGGTGTGTGCTAGTGCCATTGTGCCCATGCCCACAGTGTGCCAGTGGTACCTAAATCGTGGTACGGTTATATTTCCAAGCACCAACCTGTGCCGGTCTATGCTAGCTGGCACATTTGGTGCTGGATCAAAACTGCCATCAGTCAGTCCATACAGTTTGGGTCATCACTTATTTAAGTTTTTTTTTTTTTGGAAAAGAGCTATTAAGTTTTTTTTTTAATTTAATTTTTCAGCATGGCATCTGATGACATGTGTCATGCCAAGCAATCCTGATGTGCCCCATGAAACTGGCACTTAAATTCTTGATGTGTATATGTGCCTGTATTTATGTATTTTTGTGTGTATATGTATGTATTGACATATGGATAAAACATACTGTGACTCCTTGTTTGAAATTGTATAATCTTTATTCTTATGAACTACATAAATAGAAACAAATAAGAAAGCTGACTATGATAAAAAGGGGCAAAGTAAGGGTTCATGTTCACAAACTAGTGCAAATAAGGCAACCCAGCCCAAAGGATTATTTAACTTATTGTGATTTGACGGCATCAGTTCTGAGCTTTATGCTTGCACAAGTAGTGATCACGATTTTGCTGTTATTTGTTGTGTTCAGTATTTCTTTTTAGCTATTTGGTTATAGTTTAATATATTTCTTTCTATAAGTGAATGCTAACTTATAATGTAATTGGTGTCATTGTAGGTCATTATGTGATTGTGGAACTGTTGAAGTGGTTTCTCCACTTGCAGCCACAGTTGAAGATACCATGCTGGTGTAAGAATTTTTAATGCTTCATGCTGTTTCTATGATATTGTCTACTTATGTTCAGTTCTTTTTCTTAATTGGAGTGTATTCTTGCACACTTGTCTTTTGCGGCCATTCAAATTGAATAATGAATGAGAGGAAATGAAATGACTTTCATAGGTTATTGAAACTAGTTTGTGCTACTCTTTTGATGCAAACACAGCAATAATTTCTTAAATCTGGAATGCAGGGCATTCTGATGTGCAGTAGCACTAGATTAAGAGGATCAATAATCCATAGACAAGGGAATAACCCGAACATACAAGGCAAAGACACCGTCATGGTGACAGTGCACCACAGGAATAGGAATCTGTTTTATAAAGATATAGACTATTCATTACTATAATTTTTTTTCATGTGCATCTAACAATCTCCACTACCCCTTTACTCTGTCCAGGCATACACTGAATCTACTGAGTATAGAGGTAAGATTGAATGGTGTGGGACTTTATTAAAAGATCCATTATTCAGACTCGAGAGAAGATCTGATCAGTGCAATTGTCATGGACCAAATTATAGATGTGGTAGTTTGTTACTCCACAAGTCACGACTGATCTGAGTCATGCCTATCAAAAAATGAACAAGAGTATCTAGTTAAATGCGGAGGTCCAAATGATGAACAAATTTAAAATTTCATGAAGTTGGCAGCTGCATGATAAATTAGCACCTTAGGTTTTTCCTTTACCTTAAAGCTGGACCAAGCTAGTTGACTGAATCAGTAAAACCTCCCCATGTGCAACATGAAGGCACTTGTAAAAGGTGAAGAGGACAGAGCTCTAGGACCTTTGAGTATACCAGCTTTTAGAATGGCAAGGTTGCTGATATATCAATCGTGAGGCCATCGACATGTTGACCACTTACCCCATACCCATTTCTACCCATCCATGTAGCTCGTGGCACAACCTGTGCATGCCATGTCAATTATGTCTTGTAGAGAAAGGACTCCTAAATAACCGACATGCAACTATGGTATTCCGTACTGGTTTGAACTGGCCATTGCACCCTGCACCGTACCGTACCAAGGCCGGTTCGGTTCGGTCCGGTTCAGTTTGTTTTTTTTCTTTTTTTTTTGTGTCATTTGGTGGGATTTTTTTTTTTGATTTTTTTATTATCGGTGTGGTACGATATGGTATGGTCCTGTACGGTACCGTACGGCCGGCAATCGGTACAGGGTCCGGTACCAAGTCCGCGAACCTTGCATGCGACTGTGCCTAGATACTCATGAGGCAAACTGTAGGCACATAGATAGAAGCTCGAGTCCCTGGTCCATACATGTAGCATATGTATGGGACCTCACTGAGGCAGGTTAGATGACACAGGGCACATCTTTAGATGTGCCACATCATATAGGTTCAAGATGCATATGGAGTCATTGCCATCAAATGTATATGCTATATGGTATTTTACATGCCTGACACATGGCATCTAGTAGAACATTGTATGACCTATGGGCCTGAATGTCTATTTGGGGGCCGCATTTGTTTAAATATGATAGATGTGTGCCTTTCAGTTTGTTGACAGGTTGCTGCAATCTGCTCACATGTGCATCCACCTCAAGTATTGATTTAAGATCATCTTACTATTGCCAATTTGGTTCTACCTCAAACTTATGAGCTTTATAATTGTATAATTGGCATAAACTTGTGATGAACTCCCTTAAGAAGAGCTAAGACCAGAATGTTAAGCAGCCAAACTCAACAATCTCATTAAGTTATAATGTATTTCACAGCTTTCTTGGCACCATTGCTGTTGAACTTTCTTGATGATGCTAATTTTGTTGGCTATCATTTTCAAATCCGGTTTCTTGATCTGCCATTTTTATACAGTTAAATGATCTTTCAGGTATGCAGCAATGGCAGGATCCTCTCCAGCTGATAGAATCAGTTTGAAACCAGTAACTTTTAGTCTTTGCCTGCTACTCTTGTGCATATTTTTATGCGTACATACATCCTTAGTCACATATATACTATAGTATGCCATAATATTATACAGTATCCATATACCTTCTTGTTTGATTGCTTTTACAAATTCAATGATATATTCCATTCCTTAACCTGCATTTTTAAATCAGTTTTGCAAAAACAATATGCTGATGGATTATGTATGTCGTGCAACTTTGTTGCCTTAGCCTGGTGGTCTCAAGCAACTATTTTTTTCCAATTTAATCCCCCTATTTTTCAAGACATCCTCTATAATACTGAATTCAGATTATTCTTAATTATTTTTTGTTGTTCTTAATATTGGAAGTTGGACCTAAGACTAGGGGAAAAAATGTTGGACATTCATGCTGGCTGTTATGACTATAGTTCCCAATTGATAAGCGGCAATTGCGGTTAGGATTTGCGGTAGCATATTCTATATAGAAAAACATTTTCTTCTAGGTAATAGATTTTACCAAATATGGTGGAAGTGCTGGCCTGCTTGTGAAATCTGAATGATAGTTTTAGATTTCGAACCTGAGGAGGTAAATCAACTTATATTCTGAAGGGTCAAGCCTGGGCAATTAGCTGTCTGGTGATAATTCAGTCTCCAATTAGGCATTTTATTATTTTTTTCTCTATGATGATTCAGTCTAGTTCTAGAAATAGATAATACTTTATTTGAATCATGTGAGGCTGTGAGCAATGTTTAGATGCAAAATTGACAAGATTATGAGACAAATGATTTGCTCGCTGTTGTACATTTTGATATTATGTGACCCTGTTAAAAGAGAGAGAAACCTGGATGCCATCTCTTTAGATGATTGCTACAGATTTGCTAAAATTGTGGTTAGAAATTCTGGAGCCTTATATACAAGGATGTGCTGAGTTGTATAGTTTTAAGCATTTAAATTCCTTTTGAAGTCACATGGGCAAATAGTATACTTATAATGTATCTGAAGGGTTCTGTAGGGAAAGTGGTGCAGCAAGCATGGAAGTACTGCATCTTGTGCCCATGTTAATCAGGGGCTACATGTTACACTATGCTTACACATACCATGCTGACACTTGGCATGTGCTAGCATGATAAGTATATGAAAGCTTGTTAAAAGTTTGTGAGAAGTGCCCTAAGATAACCTGCATTATTCAATTTTTTCAAACATAGACTAGTTTTGATTGCTCTGTATTGTTGTATAGACATACTTTAATAAATGTTGTTTCTAAAGATGCGCCTGGATTACAAGTCTTCAAGATATCTATGCTGATTGAAATTCAGGATGCAGATTACATAGTTTAAGTAATGAACCCTACAAATTGATATCCTACTAACTTACAAATTAGCAACGCACACTTAAAATTCAACATAAGAACTACTGGAGAACATGTAACCATGCATATTAACATGATAGTATGGAACTATGGATGTTGTCAGTGCACTGGGAAGCACATATTATTACCTTGATTTGCAACTTTTAGTGTGATGTAGAAGATGCCTTTTTATTTGTTATCATGTCCAATAGGCTTTCAAATCCTCATAGATTAGGTGGGAAGGGCATGATGGATAGTTACATGTTTAAAATGAGAAAAGAGGGTAATATGTCTGCCCAGATCTCTATGTATCAGCCTATATCAGTCTCTATCAAAAAGATACCCATTGATCTGGCTACTATGTATGGATTTGTGAGTGCATGGTGCAAGGTCGACATCCTTATATTGTGTTAAATAACTTGCTCGTACGATATGTACTTTAGATAGATGTTGTGGATGGGAAGTCATTAATTTTAACATATAATCCTCAACTGAAAATAGTAGCTGAGAGATGCATAAAATCCTTCTAAACATCTCAAGCAAGTTCCATTGTACTGGCATCGGGACCGTACTGGTCCGATGTCATAGAGACACTCGGTACACCATGGCATACTAGTTAGCTGATCAGTACGCCATTTTGGTTTTTTTTTTTTTTTCAACTTTCGGATTTCTACTTATAAGTTTTATTAGTTTGTTGCCCAATTTGTCATTTTAACCTTGTGTTAATGTCTTTTTATCATGAAATGAAACTGGGACCAGTCCAACCAACATATTTATAACTAAAAATACATACAATAGGACAAATTGAATTAATTTTAATGTATTTAAAGTACAAAACACATACCGACATGTAAAATCAGGTTGGAGTGTTGATGGATGTTGGGATCATAATAGTAATGTGGAGGAGCATCACACCAACTCTCCAATTGGTCCATATGGAACAGGCCTCCATGATCCTTCTGGGGTCCACTGCATAGCTACTTCAGGAGACCTCATCTGACTCTGAGACCATCTTGGGGCTGGCCATCCCAAGATGCTGATAACAAAATCCAACCTGAAAGATGGCTAAGGCTGCAAATGATAGTAACCACTCAAATATGACATCTCAGGCAATCCATATGCATACGAGTTGTCAGTGATCAATGTAGAATAGGGTTTGATGTACAGCATGAAACTAGATATGTCCAAGGATCTTACTCCATGTGCAATGTCATCTACTGTGGTAGCATCACTTCCCGAATGACCACAAGGAGCCCGTCTCCTATATGCAATGGTATCCTCATGTGCTTTTGTAGATTGTGCATCGTGGTCCCTGTCCTATATGACATGAGTAAATTGAGGTTCACTAGTGAATCAAAGACTACCCTATGGCTATTGGTTATAAAGTATAGTATCTTATGTCCTGCTAGCTCTTGAGCCACTAGATGCATTTGCGGAATCATCGCTGACGCTGATATTGCATGATGATTTGCACAACCAGTCATCAGCTGGCTCATTGGTCTTCGAATCAGAGTGAATGGATTTCTCCTGGAGTCACTCCAAAAAAGATTCAGCTGCCTTTTCTTTGCCTTTCTTGCTAGCTTGAATTGCTGCTTTCTTGCCCTGGGTTTGCTAGGAGGATCGATTGAGCCCACCACCCTAAGTAGACTAGGTACCATGATGGCCTCTCCTCAACATCTCTCGATTGAACTGCTGGGAGGATATCTCCGATATGGAGTTGTGCATCGATCGGCTTCCCTCGACCCTTGTGGCTGATCGGATGGAAGTGAGCATGAAATGTGTCGTCTGCCTATTGCTCATCCACCCTAGTCTCTTTGGCTGCGAAATTGGCTAGTCGAGGAGGCAATCCTGGCTCATCCAGCTCTGGCTCTTGTTGTTGGCCCTCATGCTATCATCTGACCCTCACCATCATATATGAAATCGTTATGAAGTGAATCATTGTACTTCAATTTAACTTTCTCTTCAATGCACTTAGGGGGTACTTGGTTGGGGGGAATTGAGGTCTAGAACGGGAATCGAAAAGGGTGACTCCCATTCTAGCCGCTTGGTTGGAGGGAGTCCCATTTCGATTCTGATTTTGGGATAGGAATGGCTCAATTTATCTAAAACTCAATCCCTATTTTTCCTTATAGATTCAAATTTCCATTCCGATTTCAGTCATGAACCAAACGCTTCGGAGAATTTGGTCATTTCGATTCCCATTCCAATCTATTCTAATTTGCATTTCGATTCCAATTCTGGCCTCGAACCAAGCACCCCCTTAAATCGCAGATACATATTGTAGTGAATGTACATAGGATCATTCAATCGCTTTTGTGTGAGATGGTTTCTTTGTTTGTTGTGGATGAATGCTAAGGTAGACCAGTTGCGCTCACTGCTGTAGCAGGAAATCGTTTGTGAGGATTCGGATTGCTAGCCGTCTTAGGTTCTTGGATAACAAGCTGAAGTGGATCCATCTTTCAAATTCAAAAGCATTCAAGGAAATGGCATATTAGATACTAATGCATACTTATTGTATAACATCAAACAGCTATAGTCCATATCTTAAAATACCAGGACTCATTTTTTGTTATCTTGCTATAGCTGCGAGATTACTAAAGCTGGCCGAGCCCTCCCTAAGCATTTTCCTCCATGGAAAAGATCCATCATACATATTACATGATGTCAATTATTTACACGAGTTCATAAAGTCGACAAAGTTAACTCACCTCTCCCAAACAAAGGGCAGCGACCTTTGGATTAGGAAGGCTGAGTCATCTTGGTTTCGGTCGGTACGGCTCGCAATGTCCGAACCGTCCAGTTTGGGTGGTTCGGTGAACCATGTACAGGGCAGCCAAAAGTTTCTCATCCATAGCTCTCCAAGTCCAAGGGATGGTATACTAGAACCTCAGGTTCAGATGATAGGTCGTCGATACAATTTGCAATTGATTAAATATAATAGTTGTACTCAAAACACACAATAGCATATGGTGAATAGGTATATGAGTGGAATTACCTACTAGATGCAACCTCCTACTCATTCGATAGTCCTATTTCTAATTGATGATGTTAATACACTCCTGCGCATATTTGGGGTCTGCTTCCTTGATCTGGGCCTTGACAATCATCATATGGTAAAGGAAAACCATCTGGGCATGTCTCTTACCATCTATTGTCCTCAGCACTCTGTATAATGACTTGATTGCCTTCACAATCTAGCCAACCTACTGCAAAAACTGCTGGCTCATCACCAAGCTTTCTACATGATTCCCTTAATGCAGACTCGGGCAAACATGCTCTCTTGCCACCTGGCACTGATGAACATTTGATGGGGGCCTGCTTTCTTCTCTAGGAGGTTGTCAATTGCAACGTAGTTTATTAGAAATAGTGTGACTGTTAGTCTCAATATGTCACCTCTTGTGTACTAACTCATCGAAGTAAGTTTCCATGTGTGGTCGTAGATGAATCGTGTGATGGATTGGGCTAACGCCACAACCTGCTTCACTTTGTAAATCTTCCCGATGTCCATCAACATGAGATCAAAGCAATGTATAGCAAATGGGGCCTAGAATATATTTGGCTACTTGTCCACTTTCACCTCTTCCATCAACATGAGATATGCACTAGTTGCACCTTCACTAGTGCCGACATGAGAGCATGACTCTATGGTTCCAATGGTCCCAAATCCCAATCGATACCACGCTCTAAGTTCTCCCTCCATAGATCCATTCTTACAAATTTATGGAGCACATTCCAAATTAGCCCAAAAAAATAATTATACATTATCTATATATAATATGAATTATTTATAATTTCCACACTTTGTTAAAAAAATCTTAGTTATATTTTGATGAATAAATTAATATTAAATTAAACAATATTTATAAAAATTATTTTAATTTGGAATAATGTAGGACCCAAACAGGGATGCTACATATATTTTTTATCTCAAGGTATCATTATTTATTTATTTTTTAAATAGTGAGATTTTATAGTAATGCAAAAAATTAGTTTTCTACTTCAGAAAATACTTCTGAATTATCTATGCATAATACTAATTTTTAATAATTTTATTATTTAGATGTTTTCTAATTTTATTTAAAAATTAACTTTTAGATATAGGATATTCAGAAAATTAAATTGACCTTAGATTTGTGTAGCAGCCAACTAATGATGCTATTTATATTTTATTCAGCCCGTGTGCATGCACAAAACACCACTTATTTTTCAAATTTGATCAAATTCAGGCCTATGTCGCAATGTATGATCTTGCCTATGTTTAACTGAATTGACACTAAACTTTCATAGAAAGTAACATCTACTGATTATATAGAATTTTTTTGGAAATTATTTTATTCATTATTTTTAATCCAAAAGTCTATTTTTAATTTAAAAATTATAGAGTTAATGAAGATTTATAATTTTAATAGTCATTGTGTACATCATCCATAGATCTACACAATACCATGAAATCATGTCAAAATAAAAAATTTTGGCATGGTGATCTATTTTCCTATTTTAATTTTTTCAGCCTTGAAAAAAAACCTTGAAAAGAGGAGGGGAGAAGTATTTTACTTAATTCGAGCATCGATCCAGTGCGAAATCGATGAAATTGGGCATTTTGGGGATATGTCTGGATTTTTTTTAGAAAAGAGAGAGTGTGGTTGAGAGGGCACGAGAGGCCTTCTCAGTGCCTCCCTCCCTTTTTTTTGTGGGGGGGGGAGCGGGTGGAGCCTGAACCGACACCAGACTGGTGCGTAACGGGCAGTTCTATTAACTTCTCGAACTGAAGGGCGGAACCATGCCGGTTCGCCCTTTGTACGGTTTGGTACACTCCAAATCAGATGGTTCGGGGTAGTACAGTGAACCTTGATCACAAGTATATGCAAGCTCATTTAGTATTCCTAAAACTAGGTGGAACCACTTTTTCGGCTATTTGTGTTGGATAATCTTGTCTAGATATTATTAGGCATATACAAGCTTTTGATGTTGGAGAATCCAGTCTAGAGTCATATGATGAAAAAATTATCCTTGGCCATATTAATTAATTGATAGTTTCCGGGATTGTTATGTTTTGCTTCTAGTCCAAAATTCACCTTTGGGTTTTTGAACTCAATATTATCCTTGATTTAGAATTTGGTAATACTCTTCCCTATCTAGTTTGACACATCTTATTGTTAGTCAAATCAAACATTTCTACAAATAATTCTGATCATTCAGTTTGACATTGCTGCTTCTGTATAATATATGAAATGTCCTATCCTAGTTTAAGCTTTTGCATCTTGGACTTTTTTACCCGTAGAATTATACTTTTTAGGATTCTTTTTAAAAAAAAAAAGTTATAATACACCTTAAGGCATATATTAAACTTGGTGTGCACATATCACAATCTGCATTTTGGATTCTGATAGCCTTTTCACAATTTTATTGCAGTCCCCGCTCTGCTTGCCAAATTTATCATCGTCTGATAATTTAACTATCTTGCAGTCATTTAGACTGGGAAAATATACAGAGGTACGAACTATGGAATTTAAAATTCAGAATGTCAATGGCCATGTGATATGTAAGTTTGGACTGACAATTTTCCATCTGTAGTGGTTTAATGATGTTTCCTGCAATGATATCTCCAATAAGTGCGAGGATGTCCTTAATCTACTTTCAGATGCCTTTGGATGTCAAGTAAGCTTAATACTTGATATATTTTTCTTGTTAATTTTACTTTTCAAGAAAAATTAGTGTCTTTGCTTCTTAATTTTACTTTTTAAAGAAAATTTAGTTATTTTTTTACTCTGAAGGTCAAGAAGGTGGACATGTACACCAAAATGAAACTGTCTATAGAATTTTATAGATTTGAGCACATCTTCTATCTGTGAGGAGTTGATTTGCTTGTTTATTTATTTTGCTGTTTCAAGATGATAGAGATAGTTTTGCCAGAACTGGAGGAAATGCGCACTGCCCACATTGTTTCAATTGGCTCTGAAACCATGTGTTCCTTAGGCCCTGATTGTGTGGATGGGTATCTTTTCTTATCTACCATATATTTTCTGAACCATGTTGAAATTCATTTGCATCAATAACTGTATCTCACTACAATTTTTGTGCTCATGTAATACTTAATCTGTTCTGATAACTTTGTTTTTCTTTATCTTTAGGAGATGTTCAGAATTAACGCTTGATACTCGAATTAGTTTGGCACTGTTTCGGTCATTCTCTGCAGCAGAGTATGTTGCTGCCCAACGCCTTAGGTGAGTAAAAAATAAATATTTATGAACCTATGTTGGGAATCAGTTTTTGTAGTTTTTATATCATTTCTTTATACCTCTTTCCACCAAAAGGCTACATGGGTTGTCACAGAGGGCATATGCATGTAGGTATGCATCTTTAAATCATTTTATTGATATAATAGTTCTAAGTTGGAGAGAGAGCTCAAGATTAGTAAGATATAATTCTGTAATCGATATCTAAATTAAATTTTGTATTATTTAATGAAAGCCTACCTATGTTCTATGTTCCAAATTGTACTACTTAGTTTGCTAATTCTGTGAAAAAATGTTCATATGGTTTGCATATATTTTATTTTGACATTTCTTGCTTTTATAACTTACCATTTGTTTAAGTACTTAACAATTCCCTTGTTGTTTTAGAAATTGTTAGTTTTACCTGATATGCGTAATCTTTCTTAGTCTTAATCTATGATTCAAAGTAATGTGTAAGATCGAATGATGATTTTGAAAACTTAGTCTATTTGTTACTTACTAAGGTATCCTATCATAATGAAATTGATATATGAGTGTTTTTTTTTGTTCCAACTCATGGATTTAAAAATTCTGTTCACATCATATGTGGCGAATGGGTAGTAGATGACTAACCCAAATCAACACTAGTAGTGAAGGTTTTAAATCCTATTCCTGGACTCGATATTGGTCAAAGACTGGGTTGGGATGTATCAAGATGGAACCATCTTGACACTTAGGATGGGAAAGGATGTCATTTTTTCTTTGGCCTTTTTTCATTGTTTGTTGTTTTAAATGGTTGTTTGATGGCTTTTTAGGGTTTGTCTATGCGATAATTTTGGATTAGTGGATGTTTTTGAGGTAATATATGGGCTGTGGCATCGGTGCTAGCATCATATTTCTTGGCCATTTGCTTCACTTGTAGGAAGAAGGATATAGAGTAGACAGATCCAGCTTCTATGCTCAAATCTACTCTCCTCAAAGCCCAAGTCCATATTAAAGCCTAATAATCTCCTCTCCTTGTCTCCACCTCATTTTTTTGTTTTTTCTATTTTTCTGCCAAGAATCAACAAAATTTGATACCAGTACCATAAACCCACTGATTACAAATTTCTCCTGACCCTAAAGCATGATATAAATAAGCCTTAAAGACCCCTAAACAACCATAAAAAAGAGAGAAAACAAGAAAAAAAATAGCATCCTAGTGAAATTACAAGATGCCAACCCATCCCAAGTGTTAGGTTGATGGGCATCAGCCATCTTGGTCACTATCCTGGTTTGTATCGGCCAGATTGGTTGACCTGGTCTTGGTGTTTCATCTATTGGAGTCTTGGAATAGTCCCAAGACCCGGTATCTCATCGAAGCAACCCATGACAATTGGCACAAATCTGGACTTTAATTCTTGCTTGTAATTATGGATATATGCTGATTGTATCATATGGTATCCTAGTATTATGTTTGCTTTTAAGGCATTTTGTTTGAAATGTTTAAATTCTGTACTAAATATTAATGCTTAGTTTTAGTTAATTATGATTTCTTATGCATAATCCCTTATAGCTTATTTTCTTGGCCTTGTGATTCAGGAGAAGGATAATGTACTACCACATGGAAGTTTTCAAGAAGGTTGATATGATAGTAACCCCAACAACTGGGTACTTATTTTTCTTTTCTTTTTTTTTTTTAAAAAATCATATCATACCTCTTACCAACACAAAAGATATATCTGTTTAGCTATTATCCATACTAGATGTCTGGTTTTCTTCTATATTCTTGCATGTGTATGTGTACCAAAACTCGTTATACCAATACCAGCAGCCAGGTACTATATTAGTGCCTTACTGATATGGTATGATACCCTCTATATGTTATATTACACCCCCTACTGACATAGCATCACGAGACCATTTTCTCACACCTAGCCATGATATTAGTTGAAACCAGGTGGTACAGATTGGTACAATATGAAATCGAGCAAAACCAATCGCTCTACCTAGTACAAACTAGTTTGACACCTATGCAGACATTATTTTTCTCATCTTAACTTCTGACACTATTTCTTTTATCCATGTTTACCAATTAAACTGATTAAAGCATTTTAATGTATTTGACTAGGCATATATTGATGTCCATTTCTTCCTTTTTATAATTACAAAACTTGAAAGTGAATCATGAGCCATAAATCTTAAATAAAATTAATTAAAAAACTTGAAATGGACCTATTATATATATATATATATATATATTTAAATACGAAAAATAATGGGATACAAAAAGGACTCTAAAACTCCAAGTCCTCCCTTGAAGGGGTCAGCCATGTCCTTCACCAATCGCTCTGAAAATATTGTAAGGTTTATGAAGTGAGCTCCACAACTTTGCTAGTAAACTTTTACCATGGTCAAAGGATTTAAGTTTTCATTTGATAAAAATGATTTTAGAACATAATGCAAATCAAATTATCATTGAAAAATTTAAGCAAAGATTTAGCAAACCATTTTAAGTTAATACCAAAATCAATTTTTTTATGTCATAAGATATCCTAGAAAGTTTTGAATGCGTTACTTCAGCAAAAAGTTAAAATAATTTATATGCGATCATAAACTGAATAATTCTTCAATAGTTTAGGCAAAAGTTGAATAAAACAATTCAATGATGAAAATTGCGAAAAATCAATATTTTCTAATAACTCATGTTGTGAAATGACCAAAATACATTACAAAGTTCAGAAAAAATGGTTCACAAAAGTTCCACATTTTCTCACAAAAGATTACTTGTACCCTCATTTAAGGCTGTCAAATAAGCAAAATGTTCACAAGCTAGCTTGTCTTTGACTTGAAATTCAGCTCAAGTTCAACTTGACTGATTAACATACAAAACCAAGCTAGAGCTAGGCATAGCTCCCTCGAATTTTGCTCTATTAGGCTTGAAATATGGATATTATTTCAATTATTATTTTTATATTGACTTTTTATATTTTTTTATTAAATTAACAGAAGCTAGGCTGTATTTCAAATATGTGACAAAGATGTAACCAAAATAATGAGTTGATCCCTCATGCTCTCACCTGATCCCTTAAATAAGCTATGAGAAACTTGAGTTGAGATCACATTAAATTGGCTGGCTTGAGTTAGGCTCAATTGCAATAAGGCCTGAGCTTGAGCTGGGTCTTGGCTTGCTTGAGCTTACTCATTTACACCCCTACCCTCAAGGCCATTTACATATTCACTATAACTTGGATGAGGCCACTTGTATCCTTATTATCAAAGTTGGTGAGTCCACTCATATCCTTGAGGTTTGCTAATACCAGTTGGCCTGATGTCCATCGATGTCTGAATTGAAAATTCGAAAAGTACATCACATACCGCTTAGCCGGATGTTTACTCATATCCTCGTTGATTATTCAAATGCAACCATACATGGCACTGGGCTTGAATCCACTTATATATTTTGATTTTTGAGGGTTTTGTTTTAAGACCAAATAGAAATTCAATTTTGCCAGTTTGGAAGGCTTAAAAGAATAGACTCCAATGCAAATGATCATCAAGAGATTGTATAAGAACGTAAGTTTACATTGTAAACCTAAATACAGTTCAGAATTATCTATTTTAAAGCTATTGATTTTGTAATCTGCAATGGAAACCAAAGCATAGTTTTAAGCCAGCACTAGGTCTATGTATGCATATACTGGTCATGATGTTTGCAGCTAACCATAGATTTCAAAATAAAAAACAACTATAAGATTAAAAGTTCATAAAGTCCAAAATTTCAAAGAGATCGTTAAGTTTAAAACAATACCAAGTTCAAAAAACATCAAGGAATCAAATAAACTTCAAATTGACTACAAGGTTGAAATACATTAAAGAAATCAATTTTGAAAACTCAATTGGGGTTTATGGTTTTAGACAGAAGATAATCTTTAGAATACAAAAGGATACTTAAATCAGGAGATAGATAAATCCATTGATTTTGGAAAGGCCTGACTTGAATTCAAAAGATGCATTGATAGAAAGATTCAAATTCCAGTGCAACACACATATGTACATGCATACATCCTCTATGTTTGTGTCAGGGTATTGCATGCACATTGAAGGATTCAACCTGTAATAGAATGCATAAGGACCGTCGGGTGACATTTGATAGATACATACATCTGTTAAATGTTATCCTTTATAAGTCCAATTTTAACTCAAATTGCATATCGATTATGGCTAGTTGAATTCATCTTTTTACAGTGTTACTGATATAGTACCCGGTACCGAGATAATGGACCTTAGTTAGAATATATTCACCTCCTAAACAAAAGGATTGAGCCACTGAGCCTGTTGATCTGATACTCCAATTTTCTAACCTCTCCTGGTTCTCTTAAAGAACAACTAGAGAAAAGGCCCAAAAGATTTGTTCGAGTGATGCAGGCTATGCCTGCAAGGGTGGCCAAACCTGAAATAGATTGGTCAACAGATAGAGAATAATCCTAGAATGCCACTCATAGGGAAGCAAAAAATGCCACTCAATGCAACCAAGCCAAGTGATTTGTAGGAAACATCACTTATTCTAGAAGCAAATAGACTTGTTGAGAATAAGTTTGCAAGAATTCCAAAAGAATCCCCCTCATATATATGTATGAATTTCGAGTTGGTGTGAGCCTTTTGAAATATGGACTGAAGGAGATATGGTTAAGTCCCTACAGAATAGATATTTACTTAGAAACTTGGGGTGGGGAATAAAGTGATGTTGAAAGCTGTTGACAGACAACTCTTTTGTGTGCATAAATTGAGGTGGGGTGTTTTCCTATGTGGTGGTAGTTTGGTTCTTATTAAGAAGAAAATCGTATATAATTCAAGGTTCGCCGTTTTGGTATTAGACCCCATACTGCTGAAATCCCACTATAGTATCGGTATGCAGTACGGTATAGTATGCCTGTGTTGGTATGGAGTGGTTTGGCATACTGGTACAGTATGGTATGCCCATACCACTTGATATGGGGTGGTACAGAGAACGCTGGTGTGTGTGTACATACATACACAGACACATGCATACATATATATATATATATACATCTATATATATATATATATAAATAGTACACGTGGCTAGCTAGTCATGCATGGCAAGTAATGCTAAACAACTTCCTATGCATGTAAGACATACAAAAACAATAAAACCAGACTAAATTAATAATATCCAACCTCCAACAACCAAACAAAAATTCAAAATTAAAAGTAGAAATTTAGTGTCAAGTTATGCTTCTACATCATCAAGCCCTAAGTTTTTGCCTCAACCTGACATCTCTCTTACATAGCCTTTCTACTCTCTAGAGCAACCTTCTCTCTCTTTGCTACAATCCATTATGTTACTCCAATTACTTTTAACCTTTTGTGAGGACACCCTAGGTGTATAGTCTATCCTACAATAGGTGTGTGTTGGGTTGGTCTTGCGTATTTAAGCAGGGCCAAGGATCCTGATCAGTAGCCTTTTGGCTAGTCCTTTCCGATTGAGGTCATGGGTTGTTGCAAATGGTATTAGAGCTGATCCAACTGAAGATCCATGTGCGGCTAAGAGACACTATAGCACGGACCTTTTTAGTCCAGTCATGATGTTTGTTTTTCTGATTGTACCTTCTCTAATGAGGAGATTGGCTTTAAGCACGAGGAATGCATGAGGATGCATGCAGGCATGTGTTTAGTCCTACATCAAGTGTGTGTTGGGGTACCAAAAAAAAAAGAAAAAGAAAAAAAAAAAGAGAGAGGTCCTAGTCCGTCACACCTTTGTCGCTGCTCCTATGCACCATTAACATCATTGCTTCTCTCCCACGAACCTCTATCACTAACCAACATGATATACGACCACAAATCAAATGTTTTAATATTCTATCTTCAGTTTGGCACTATCACATTGCTCAATCAACCCATTTACACTGCATCATTTACGGTTAACTTATTTCCTTTTATTTGGCAAAGCTGATTTTAGCAGTGCAACAATTTGCCCCTTCATTTCTTGTCCCACTATCTTCTATTATATAATGAAAACAGTTTTGAGTCTCGGGCATGCGAAGTTGTACCGCAAGAAATCAGATAAAGGTGGAGCTTTTTCCCTCTTTCGAAAGGGTGGGCACTTTGTTGCCACTCTTATGCGCCACTAAACAATGTACCATCCAGAAACAAACTTTTAAAGATGCTATGCCACTGTCATCACTTAACTAACCAATGTATATTGCACCACGTAGTCATTTCCTATTTTGGTAGAACTAATTTTCTTAGACAACATTTTGTCCTATCATGTCTTGCCTGCTATCTTCTATTATATAATGAAAACTCATGGGATTGGGCATGTTATGTTTTACTCCAAGTAGTCATTATAGAGGGGGCATTGTTCTTTTATCCTTTTCTAAAGGGGTGCTTTTCTTTTTCCTTTCTAGTAGTGAGAGGCTGACGCTAGCACTAAGAGGGAACCCAACTCCCCCTTCCTTTGCTCTCTCTTTCTCATCCTTAGAAAGGCATGTGCATAATATGTGTTAAGTATTAGTTCTGTTAATGTCTAGGCTCATGTCTTGGAGAGAACCCAACTAATTATGAGCATTAGCCGACACATATATGAAGACCTACTGGTTAGGTCAACTATGAGGCATGCACAAGGACCTGATTTGAGGAATAATAAGCTTCTTAGCATAGTTTGCCATTTCAATACATGGAATACTCATATAAGGTGAACCAACCTACCTGTATTTAGGGCTTGTTATTCTCATAAGCTTTGCTTGCTACAACCTTTTATTCTAGTTGTCATCTTGATGCCCAATCTTGATAATTGACAGGGATTCAGGTCCCAACAGAACATTCTGGGACATCCTGCGGGACACTGGGATAGGGTACCATCCCATGTGTTGGGACAGATCGTTCTGCTAGTGTCCTAGCGTCTCGATCGGGACGCTTTGGGACATACTCTGTCCCAAGTGTCGGAATGGGGCGGGACAGTGATGCATCCCGTTTCATGAAAAAATCGAGACAGTCCCATCCCACGGAATTTAAAACCTTGATAATTAGTATTATTTTGTCAAACATATTGGTCAACTAATATCAACATATTATGTACATGTTGGGCACTTAACTTTTATAATATGCAACTCCCATATCTTCTTGATGAATCATAGGCTAAGGGTTTGTTTAGTTAATGTTGAAAACTTGCAGTGATATAGGTCTTTCTAGGTTTTGGTTTGGGCAATTCAAGAGCTCCCTTCTAGTTTGGTACTTTGGCTAAAGATCATAAAGAAATTCAAAAATTGCCATTTGAAAATTAGGAAAAAAATGAAGTGGAGAAAAACAATAAATATACATCACTTCAAAATAAATTATATTATTTACAGCATTTAGATAATATTGTTTTAGTAGTTTAGCATTGAAGCAACTAAAAACTACCTCTAGAAAAATAAAATGTTCGATAAATCGTGTCTGGAATGTACTGTACCATTTGCAATAGGACATGGTAACAAAAATTTTTATTGAAATTTTAAGATCTAGAATTGCCACTTGTTGGTCAAAAATTTACTTCTCTAACTCATCTTGGTATCTAACATAATAGTACTTTTCCAAATGTTCTTAAAACTTGCAAAATTCAAGTTTAATGTAGAGATAATGCTTCTCATTGCCTAATTATTATAAAGAAATCAAACCATCAGAATGAATTTGTGTCAACTTAAGTTGTCTGCTAGGATATTTTTGGTCAAAATTTTGAAATTGTCCCTAGTTTTCGATCAAGTCAAGGGAAGTTCCACATTAAGGGGTACTTGGATTATTGGGCTGAAAATTTTATGGGATTTGTCGACCAATACAACCAGCAAAATCATGGGTTTACAGGCTAGACTAGGCCTATATTCATGAGTATCTAAGAGTGGCTTTGGAATAGGCCGGCTCGAATCCCATAGGGAGAAAAAAAGATCTTAAGTCCAATCCATAAATCCAATAGAATTTTCAACCCAATCATCCAAACAAGCCTTAAGAGTTTTGCCTTAAGAGTTTTGCACGGCAATTCAATCATGTAAGATACATACCCAACAAGATGTAATTGGGACAACAAAATAAGAGTATGCATCATGGTTCACTGAACTAGATGGAGCCACCCAGTTTGGGGTGTGTCAAATCGTATTGTAGCCGACCGGGAAGGTTCCGGTGTTCGAAACAAAACACCGGCTAGTATGGGGGGAGGGAGAAGGAAAGAGAGGAAGAGAGAGGGGGGTAGGAAAAGGCCGGGGAGGCCATCGAAGATCCGTCGAGTCCTCTAGAGCTTCGCCCTCCTTTGAAGAGAGGAAAATAGAGAGAGAAGGGGGGAGGGAGGGAAGGAGAGGGAGAGGGTAGGGAGGCCGGTGGTGGCCGTTGGAGGGCTGTGGAGGCCTTTAGATGATTGGAGGAGCAGGAAATAGGATTGCTGACTTCACTGTGAGTCAACAAAAAAGTATATTATGATTGAAATGGAGCCAATCTCCCTTGTTTCTGTAAATTCAGTTGTAGCTGATAAGTATTTCATGGTTGGTCAGAAAATGGTCAAAATATGGAATTTTAAGAAAAAGAATTTCAGGGATCCACAATCTTAGCTTGTTGTTTGCTCCACTTGGATGGTAGGGCACAATAGTTGACTGAATCTCCTAATGAGTGAAAAGCCTTTAATTGAGGATGAAGAAATTTGTAGAATATTCTTTTATCAATACAAATCCATAATGATGATCTTCTTAGTGTGTCTAGTTAGGATTGTTATATATTTGGATAAGTATCATAGCGTTGAAACTTTAATTTAGAGGGGGCAGTTTTTGGGGTTATAAGGAAGGGAAGGCAATATAAAGTAGAAAAATATGAGGGTGCTCCTAAAGATATTTTAGATCCAAATAGAAATGTGCTAACAATATACCTGAATTACGTAGAAGGAAGTGGATACCAGAAGAGAAGTTGGAGGGGGACGGGAATCTAGCGGCACAAAATGGTTGGGTTGATGTTTTGCAAACATGAAAGGAGAATCTAGATATCTGTACATAACAAAGGTACTAAGTTGAGGAACCATAAATCTGATATGTTTAGAGTTTATCTTAGTTTTCCAAAAGTTGTCTAGACATTCCATAATTAGTTGTTCAAGATATTTTCATGCATAATGGAGTTAGTCTGGACTATCATTTGGTGCAAGATTTAAAGGTTTTTGTTCATCTTTTTCTCATGTTGTCATAAATATTTGTTATGTAAACCTTACTGGGTAATCAATTATGGCATTCTAATAATATTGTGATAGAAATGATGATTAGTGACATAAATTATAATTCAAGGTACGTAAAGTTGAAAATCATGAGATGGTGTGGCACTGTTCTCCATATCTTTCATTAGTTACCTTGACAAGCTCAGGAATTATTATGTTGTGGTGGTGTTGAACTTTGTTTTTCGCTGACTGGATTTTGCATAGGATTCAAAATAAAGCATACATCTCTTGACATCAATTCTTTATACTTTTTAATCAAAAGATAAGTCGGTCAATGTAAGTTTTATGGCACTCTTCATGGTTTTCTGAGCAAACCCCTAGATTACTGCTTACACAATATAAAATGTTTCTGTTTACTGTTGCATTATTAACTAATTTTGTTAAAGTTTTTATATGATAGTTTTGTATACCACTAAGGATATTAAGCTTAATGAAAGTTGTTGTCTTACAGAATTACTGCACCCGAAATACCTCTAAGTTCTCTTAGATCTGGGGAAACTGATTACAAGGTGTCAGGTAAGTTGGGTTGTTCATAATTTCATTGTGTTGCATTCGACTATTATTGTTCCATGACTTCCATCTATACTTGTCAGATCTATGTGCTAAGGAAAGGTTTGTTTGATAGATTTTGCTTCATTCTTTTGTATTGTGATCTAAACCTCATTTAGTTAACATGATTATGCATGTATGACGATAATAATTTTTATGATTTCTTGAGCTAAAAAACATGCTTGATATTTGGATGATGCTCCTGTCCATGGTTCTTAAAACTAACCCAAATCGCCCAATTCGGGGTGTACGGTACTAAACTAGTGCAAAATTGGGTTGGTGTGAGGGGCCGATTAGGACTTGGCAAGAATCAATCCAAACTGAGTGGAACCACTCAATTCCACTTGGTTCTAACTGCTACTATCTGTTCGAGGTCAAGCTAATTTCTCAACCCCCAACTATTGAGTGCTCTCTCTCTCTCTCTCTACCCATGGAGGCTCCTTGCCCTTCACTATCGGAGCTCCTCCAACCGATTTCTGCTTATATGCCTGGGTTGATGATCAGATGTTAGCTTCTCCAACATGCTCCCCACCACTATCTTCTCTATGGCTCCACCAGCCACTAATGGGATCTCCCTTCATCGTAAACCTCCCTCAAAATTTGGGCCAAACCCTAGTTTGGTTGGCTTCTCTCCCTCTCCCCTCTCTCACAAAATATAGGATTTGGAGAATGCAGTACCTGATGAATACCTTGTCGCGTACATTGTATCATATGATATCGTACGGTACCATATCAACTCAATACCTATAGGCATGGTTACCGATACTAATTATGCAAACCTTGCTCCCATCCCTTGATTAAATTGTCATCTGAAATGCTCATGACTTAAGCTAGCTATCATACGGTCTATTCCTTTAGTGAGATTCAGCAAGGGCCTACTGTAGTTAATCAACAACTATATTAGGAATCACTTGAAGTTAGAACTCCAAGTCTTCTTTCCATTTTTTCACTCTATTATACAAAAAATCCACCTCCCAAGCTCCAACCCCTTCGTTCTTCCCCTGTCTCTCTCTCTCTCTCCCTCTCTCCCCCTTTCCTTCATGATTAGAGCTTCAAAGCTCCACTGGTTCCAATGCTTCCCTTGATTGATGCCAAAGGCGACTCCAATACTCTCGATCATGGCCGAACCTAGGTGCACCTCTCTCTCTTTTCCTCTCCCTCCACCCTCTCTCCCTATCCTTCCCTTCTCTCCCCACCCTCGATTCTCCTGGGGTTAGGGTTATGATTTTCTCTCCCTCTCCCTACTTCAGTACACATTGGATCAGTACGTTACACATCGGTACCATACTGAAAACTAAGCATGTGAGGACCTATGCATGTGTGTTTACTTCCATATCAATTATACCTAAGTGAGATCTTGGAACTTAAATGCAATGTTTTAAATCTTGGTGGCGTAGGGGGCATCCCAACTATCCTTCCCCTTCTGGTGAGACAAAAGGAATCGGCATGGGGTGAGACTCCAAAACTCATCCATGTAGGGAAAAGTGATAAAAGAGGAAAGAATGAAAGGAAGGAAAGAAGGAAAAGAAGGAAGAAAGAAGAAAAAGAAAGGAAATATTTTATTTTATTTTTTCATTTTTTATGTTTTCAGTTTTGTGTACATATAGTTGGCACCAGTATTGTATTGATTCTATATTGAATCAATGTAAACATGGTACAGGGTTCGGTACTGGTATTTAAAACCTTGGTATGCTATTTGTTAAGAGCTAAAGGGATCCAACTTCATGTTATACTTCAATTGTAATATCGTTATAGTATTGTTATATCATGGTACCACAATGATATGATAAGAGTAATATAATTATGACATAAACATAATTATTTTTTAGCTCCAATATAGGTATAATTTAATTATAAAATAGCACATCTTTTATAGTTATTTGTACTTTTATAACTATGTCATGGGTGTACTATATTTTCATTCCATTGTTATAACAAAGCCATACTATTACAATAGTTTTAAGACAGTTAGTGTAATACATACTGACATAATTTTTCTTTAGTTAAACTATAGTACATTGTTATGGTATGGTTATTAAAGAGTTATAATATAGCTGCCATAAAGCTGTAGCATAGCTAGGATGGCTTATTAGCTTAAATGAGACATTGCATATTATTCTGCATGCATGCTTTTATTATGATACTATATGCAGTTTTTAATTATTTATTTTAATGAATGAAATAAATTTTAACAACATTAGCAAGGAGTTCAGAGTACCCTAGTTTAGAAGAAAATGAAAAAAATGGCCATGCCCATGTTTGTGAAACCATGCTAGAAACTGGCATGTGCCTAAAACATATCAGTTTGTGCCAAGTATCAGCATGACACAGACATGAACCATTTCTGTTGCCATCACCTGGCCAGAATGGGCAAAGCATGTGATGTCTGAATCCTTGATTCCATCTATTCCTGCTTATTAACTGTCATATAAGTCTCTAAATCAGGAATATTTTCTTTTGTTACTGTATTCCATCATCTCTTTTCTTAATGCTCCTTTTGTCATAGTTCATGAACACAATTATTTGCAGCAAACTTTCCTAACTAGGCTTGCATCATGGTCAACTCTGGACCAAGGCAAACAATGTACAGACCTGACCAGGTTTTCTTTGGGTTAGATCTGGACCCAACCATTGACTAATAGATATTTTTTGGGTCAGTTTCATGGAATAGTTTTCAGACCCATCAGTTTATTCAGGCCATGCTAGGTCAAGCATGACCCAAATAACCCAATGCATTTGGCTCTGATTTGGCTCAGATCTGGTATGGGTCGATCCAAGATAAAATAAAAGAAAACTACTCATTTTGTCTATGTTTAGAAGGAAATTAGTAATGACACGGATAACAAGTGGAGAGAATTAAGAATAGTGCAGATTGCTACCACTCATGTTGTTGACAAGAACACGATTCAAACTCAGTTGAGCCTTGTGCCTGTAAATTGTAAGTGGTAATACCTACTCTAGAAATCTAGGCTTGGCAACTGCATGAGTAACCTATTCATGGTTTTCAGATTGAGTTGGATTGGGCCGGGCAAGTTCGGGTTGGGTCATCTAAATTTTGGCATCCTTTCAACCAGGTTAGCACATAGGTTAGATCAGGGTCAAATTTGAAAACATGACTTTAACTTAACTCAATTTATCAAATAGATTCATCCTCGGACCTGAATCTGAACCACAGGTGAAGAATAGTGGGTCTTATTAGGTCTAAAGGGGTCAGATCTTGGGTTGACCCGATCCATTTGCAGTCCTAGCCCCAAAGTTTCATTTAAGATTGCGGACTCAGTACCAGGGCCGGGCAAGTTCGGGTTGGGTCATCTAAATTTTGGCATCCTTTCAACCAGGTTAGCACATAGGTTAGATCAGGGTCAAATTTGAAAACATGACTTTAACTTAACTCAATTTATCAAATAGATTCATCGTCGGACCTGAATCTGAACCACGGGTAAAGAATTGTGGGTCTTATTAGGTCTAAAGGGGTCAGATCTTTGGTTGACCCGATCCATTTGCAGTCCTAGTCTCAAGGTTTCATTTAAGATTCGCGGACTCAGTACCAGAACCCATGCCGGCTGGCCGACAGTATGGGTCCATATCGGTCCATATCGGACCGGACCGATGCGAGTCAATGCAGGCAAAGGAAGCGAATCGGGAGGAGGAAAAGAGAGAAAGAGAGAGAAATAGAGAGGGGGGAAAGAAAGAAAAGGAGGGAGGGAAAGCCGTCGAAGAGGCCAATTGGAGGCAGAGGGGGGAAGAAAGAAAAGAAGGGAGGGGAAGCCATCGGAGAGGCTGTCGGATAGCCTCCGACTGGTCGTCGTGGCTGTCGGACAGCGCACTTCGCACGTGCGGTGCCATGGGTGTGAAATAGGGGCGATGCCCCTATTTCATAGGTATTTTTTTTTTAAAATTCGAAAAAAATGTGAAGCTGGCAAACCAATTGCCAGCTTCACTATTCATCGTTGTTTTTAAACAACCATGATGAAGGAATGGGGGTTGTCGCCCTTGTTGCGCAGCTGCGGCTCCGTCCAAGCAGTTTCTATCGTCTGGTGGCCACGACGGCCATCTGGCAAATTTCGACGATCCCTGTGCCGACTGTGCCTTCTTTCAGTACGTTGCTCTCCTTTTCTCTCTTTCTCGCTTGTTTAAAAGTTCTATTGGACGACAGTCGAGTTACGGAGGCTTTCGCAGCCCTCCGACAGCTGCAACGAGCCACCACTGGCCTCCGACGGTGTTTGCTCTTTCTCCCTCTCCTCCTCTCTTTCTCTCTCTTTCTCTCTCCCTCTCCCTCCTTCGGTATATTGCTTTCCCCGTCCAAACTGTCCCGGTTCCCTGCCGGTCTGGCTCGGTGCAGGGTGTATCGGCCGGTTCGGACTGGTACAGAATTTTTTGGTTTCATCAATCTCATCCTTGAGTAGTCTTATTTATGTTTTTCAGAAACAAATGATTAATTAATGAAAATGCCGGTTTCTTTCTCATAAACAACTGTTTTTAAAAATTTATTTTTCTTAGTCTTTTTATTGTTTATAACTTTGTATATTACTATTCTTGCTTGCTACACTATAATAGACCTCAAATAGATTGCTATATTATTGTAGAACAGGTAGTAACCATTGTCGGGTTTGTATGTTAGCAGACTGAAACACACACCCAATGAGGGCAATGGCATTTATGCTGAATAATGCTGTTATAGTAGCTAAGTTCCTTTCAACATGCTTAACTTCTTAGTAAAACCTACACATCATAACAAATCTTTCAAAGATGAAAAAAACATGAATATGAGCCTATTTGATAAAAGTTTGCCCAATATGCAAGATACAGCTGTATAGGCTATAAAATTTATATCAGCTCCTTTGCATCACCTTAGCATATGAGAGATCAGCCTGTGAAGAGGGGGTGAAACCGCTATTTCCTTATCCTTTCAAGCCTACAAGCTACAGTACCCAAAAAAAAAAAAACAATGTTAGAAAAATACCACCATTTCATCCAAAAATGGCTGTTTTGACCTAGAAGTCATTCAGATCGGGGAAAACACAAAAAACATCATATCATATGTATTTCATACAAGTATATAACCTTTGCATTTCCTTCCAACTTGAAGGTATATTAGTAAAGTGATGCTTCATTACTAAGTTAGTAAAAGATAATATAAATGAAAAAAGAAAATGATTTATAGGGTATTACTTTGAGTTTTATGAATAGTCTCTTTAATCAATTAATGTTGGAAATTACAGAAAAGTAATGGTGCTCATGCAATTGATTAGAATATTGTACTAAACTAAATTGAATATAACTAAGCTACAAACAGCAAATCTCCCTGTGTGTGTTTGGGTGTGGGTGTGTGTGCGCATGTTTGCATGTTGATGCAGCAATCATTGAAGATCGGCTGCTAAGGCCTATAGGGGGGTGCAACAGCTATACAAATCAGCTCCGGAAGCAATCAGATTGCTGTTTGGACCCAGTGAAGGCTGAGATCGCAAGGCTAGCGATCAAGGCATCTTAGGGCCTCATCCTTCTGTGATGAATAACCATGAAAGATCTGCAAGCCATTGAACCATGAGAAGATTTGCATGCACATTTCATTCAACAGCTCCCAATTTGTTGCTGATTGATTTTTGTTTATGTTTACTAGTCTTCTCAGATTTTTTTTTTGGCTTATAACGAGAGGTTGGTTACCGTTCACTGTAGCTTGAACAGTATGCATTACACTAACCATGATTTATTAGTTCTACTTCTAGTATTGGTAAATAATTTGTTAATTAGCATGATTTCATGGGATTTTGTTTCTACATTTATAAGAGTCCTTGTTGACTCAGAAGTAGGTAGTTTGAGGGATCTATTGAGTCCAAGAGCCTAAAAGTGGCCGGTGGCAAGGTATGGTATGCAGAAATGTTTTGAAGAAAAAAGGCTTCTCAGAGCCTCGCTGGGCAGCCTCTTGCCTCTCCTTTCATTCTCTGTCTTTAATCTCTTTCTTCATTACTTCTTATTGAGAGAATTTTCCCATAAATCTATCTCTTATCCTTACTAATTCTCTCCTGTAAATTCTTTTCTATTTGTGATTTATTTGCCACTTTTATCATCCGAACTATCTGCAGATTACTTATCTTTGTTTGATTGAAGAATATAACATTCCTGATCACATGTGTTATTTGATCTAATCGCTGTTAGGCTTTTCTACATTATTTATGTACTAGATTGTCTCTGATTGCATGCTTTTACTTCAGCCTGCTGCTACATTAACTAGTTTTGCATCTCTTTCTGCTTATTTTGATTTGAACATCAGTTTGGAGCATTAGTTCCAACGATAGAAGGCTTGGATCTTGATCATCCCTGCCTTATTTTATTTATGTAACCCTAGGGGAGGTCTATTTAATCCTTCATTTATCCAAGAAACTAAAATCAGTTTCCTTCTGCCCTGTTCTTAGGACCGGACAGCAAGCATTAAAACTGCTTTAACCCTACCTAGCCTATTCTTAGGGTCCTCTCATGCAATGCAGGCCAACCCTAAGCTGGCCTGCATCGCATGTCTTCAGAAGATTATTGAGCTGTTGCATGTATTATATCTTTAATCAACACTTATTTGATGGTAAATTCCATTATCTGCACAAAGCTGGCGGATAAACCGTGCAGTTCAATAACTTATTTGCAAGATGGTGATATGGTCCTCCATTTACAGGTTACCTCATGCGATTTATACTAGCGGGAAATCTTCTTGGTCTGCCAGCAATATCTGTTCCTGTAAGCGACTATTGTTTCTTTTGTGCTTAAAAATTTTCCTATCTTCAGGTTGCTCTTTACTTCTTTGTTTGTATTGTAAATAAAGTCATAAATCAGAATTGCAGACAAGTTGTTCTCAAAATTTTCCCATCAATTGCAAGCTTAGTCTCTAGAGTCACTAACTGTTCTATGTATGTATAATTGCATTCTTCCGTTCATACATAGTTTTCATGGTTGGCTTGTCTACAAAAGGTACTGCTACAACAGGAGTAAAAAAAAAAAAAAAAATCTTCCATGTGTTTCTATTCTTGATGTTTAACTTATGTAATATCCAGATTGGTCATGATAAACAAGGACTTCCAATAGGCTTGCAACTGATAGGCCGTCCATGGGGTGAGGCTAGCATTCTGCGGGTGGCTTCTGCATTGGAGGTATAGTTCCTATCACAGAATCTGGCATTCTTTAAATTCTTCATAGTTAGTGCATCTGTTATTACTATATGTGGAACATAGTTTCTCAGGCTCCATGAATCACCATACTGCCTCACCATTCTGATTGGAACTTAGATTATGAGATATGCTTGAACACTGCTACTATTACTTTTTCAAAAGTTATTCCAGATGAAACATATTGGATCAGTTAATGTGGTCATTGTGGACATTTGTTGCATGGTGAAATGTCCACAACTGCTACCATATCTGTACTTTTTTGCCTGAATAGCGAAGACATGAATTTGATGTTACTATTCCATATTTGTTTAAAATGAAGATGAATATGAGCTGGATATAAATACTTCTTTTTTAATTGAATGTGATTATCATATATGCAGTATCCATTATTTTATTCATGATTACATGTGTTGGATGTTTACATATCTACATGTGTTTTAAAATATACATAAACAGCTTAGGTACATCAAATATGATGGAACAAATCAATAAATTCAATTAAAAAGATCTGCTTAAATATTTATCTCAACAAAAAAAAAAAAAACTGAAATAGTTGGTATAAAATTAATCAGATGGTGAGAACTAAACCTATATTAGTCACTAAGATGAGCAAGTGACCTTTCAAATAGGTCAAAATCAGAATCTGTATTTGTATTTGGATATCCATAACCACATTTGGATTATGCCATGTTTGCGAGTATCCAGAACAGGGATGGATAACAATGTGTGGATGCACACACCTGTATGCACCCATTGCTTCTGCACATGCATGCGTGATGTCTATATCTAGTCAAACTATGATAGAAACATAGATAAGAATGATATCCTATTCGATTTGCAACATAGACCAATACCCACCTTCTGCTGTTTATATACCTAGCTAACATGTGTGTAAAAGGAACATGATTTAGTTCATAGTGTTCAACTTTGTGGTTTTGACCTTGGCAGCAAGGTCGGGGAAATTATTCTTGCTCAGCATGTAGCCAGAATGAAGAATTGAAATCTGGCGGTGCTCTCTCACTGACAAGATGGTGACAAATATCTAGGTGGTGGACAATGATGAAACCTTTCAAGTTTTGAGCATGGTTCACATGTCTAGGGTGTCAACATATTGTACCCTAGCAATGGATTTAGTATGTTGTTTTTAATGACTTTCTTCCACCCATTTAGTGTTAGATATGCCCGCCTTTGCACTATGTATGTGATCTACACAATCTGCTTCCACTTCTTCAGCAAACATAAGCATGTGCGTTCATCTGTTTTGCCATTTCTGGTTGGAGTAACACCTCTTTTGATGCTTTCAGGGACTCTGTTCAGGTTTCAGGAAGAAGCCATCAAAATTTTGTGATGTTCTCAAAGCAATTTGAATCAAATTCTCATTTTCCTATATTGAGGAGACTTCTGTTCACCAGCAGGCCACTATGCTCCCCATGATTGTGAAGAAACTGTCAACTGTAATAATTAGAAAAAGAGAAATGTCAACTATGCACACGGTCGTATGATTTGCTGTTGGGCGGCAAAAATTGACTTTTGGAATATCAGGGCAAGTTGTAACTCATGTTGTTTACTGGAAAATTGTTTCCTCCACACATTGTCGTGAAATCATAGGCAATTCATCCCAGTTACTTTTCCCTAAAAATTCACTGCTTTATTGTTTTTCCTGACGAATAATCTGCATGTCCGATATCTTCTCTCTGGCAAAAAAAGCTTGCTAATTTATATATGTGCTTTCCTGCTAAACTTCTAGGTGATTGAAGATGGATTGTGTTATCAAATTTGCAGTTTGGTTTTGAGCACATGAGAATGGTTTTCACTTTCTTGAACGCACCCGCAGTTGTGTGGGTGTTTGTCTCACTGGATATAAGAAGAATTCCATCCGAAGATAGATAATGAAAGGATAAAAAATAAATGGGGGATGGGATAAAATTGCAACAAGAAACGAAATGGGCGGGGTAGAAAATGCAATCTGTCAATGTTGCTGCTAGCAGCGGGTGGGACCCTTAGCTATTAGATAAGATCTCTTTCTAAGAAGAGGATGGCAGTAGCACGGTGAGAAAATCCTATTTTGCACGGTGAGAAAAGAATATGAAGCCTTCCTCGTATCTCCCATTTTTCAAAACTGCCACGTCTCATCATACGTTTCCCTGTTCTCTCATCCAAATCATGTCCCCAAATTATGTGATGCTAGACCGATAAAGTACCTCTTGCTTGGGAAGTTGAGGATAACTAGCGCCCTCAAGGGAAAAGATTTAGGTCGTCATGCAGCGTATCTGCAGCCCAAGAAAGAACGGCAGATGAAAGGGGCCTTTCTACCGTTGTGCCCACGATATTTTGCAATTATTGCTCAATTCACATAGAAAAGTCCCGTACACGGAAACGTTGATCACATAAGCACCCACCTACACATTGTTCTTCATGGTTGCAATCACCTTGTTTATGGTTCCTGGATTGTGATCAACATAGGTGATGACTCAAAACTGTTTCGTCGAAAAGTATGTCCCTCATTTGCAATTACAGTCGACCACAAAATTTACAATTGATCGCAGTAAAATTGCAAGTGCTCGGTATTCCCATGCGCTGAAGCCTGTTAGCACTCAATGCAGCTATGAGAGAACTCGAATTCCGAAGCTTCATCTGATCAATGATAAACAAAGCTTCTAAAGTTCAATGGAGATGTTCATGCAGCACCAATGGTGCTGACGGCCAAATTTCAGGTACTGACAACGCCCAAAAGATCAGAGGCTTCAGATTCACTCAAGAGGTGTTCATAAATAGGGGTTCCCTCCACTCAACGAAGGCTGGCGCCAATAAAACCAAATAATACAACAGCAAGATGCTGCCCACCGCCCACTCACACCTCTTGAAGCTCTCGAGCTTTGGGGTTCAGGGTTGCAAGCCTTGATGGCCTCCTGCTTTTCTTGCCCATAAAGCAGTGCTGTACATGCACACTCTTCAGCCACCTTCCCATGGTACCAAGATACTGGAGCAAATCTCTGCACAATGTCGTGCACCATATTTTGAAGGAAAAAGCAGCTTTTACGTTTCCCTGGAATGAAATAGACATAGTCAATACAGTATTATGAATGAGAACTGATGGTACGAGTGTTATAACTGGATACAATGCTTTGTGGATTCATCTTCAGTTAATGTGTTTATCGCATATGTATGAAATTAGGAATAGTCATTCCAACTCCAATTGGACCAATTAAACACTTGCGACATCACTTCATAATTTAATTCATATTAATTAACGCAGCTTCTCTATTCAACTTAGCATAAACTTTCTGCAGACTGTATGCATAACAAACATGGCAAGTGACAGCTCTCACTGAAGCATGTATCTTACCAGTATATATAAGAATATAAACCTCAATTAACTAATTAACAATAAAAAAATGATCTCTAGATCTTCCTAGCTTCCGTTCAATTCTATTCTAAGGATACTGTTGTTGAATGATGTAAACAAAAAAATCTTGGTGCCTCACTAGCTGACAATTAAGGCTCAAAAATGAAATACCTAATTCACGCCACCTTTCTCAGGGTGCTTCCCATGAGCAACATCGCTTGGAAGATCAAGCCCACGTGGAATCTTTCCACGATATTTGCTACTTGAGGAATCTAGCCCAAGCATACTGCAAACAAGTTGCTAATCAGCATAATGCGGTTAATAACAGATACCAGGGTCATGCATGAAACGCTCACCTTCTGTCAACCAATACCAATAACTGGAGCTCACAATTGGCAAAGCTGCATAAACATAAAGATTCTTATATGACACCAAAACACAATAGATAATTCTTCTGACTATAACCGCATGAACTCCTTGCAAAATATTGCTGGGCACAGTTTTGCATAATAAACAGCACATGACAGCATAAAGAAACATTTCTGTCTTCTATGGTGTCGCTGATCTTTTGTTAGTCATGATGTTGCCAATTGATCAGCAGTTGGAAAGCCAGGACATGATTGTTCAAGGTTAGTGCATCAATGATTTTAAATGGATCAAGCTTTGTAAATCATATTAAATGACAGGACATAAATCAGGTTTGATTTCTTGAGACTTAGAAACAACCATGTGTTGAAATTCTTTCAAAATTTTCAAAATAAAAATAAAAAATATCAATACATAACAAATACTTGACATGTGAATTGCCACTCAATTTCCTTATGCAAAACACTAAATAAACAAACAATGAATAGTAAAATAAAGTGAAACAGGGAACTCTGGTATATTATGCAATCCTTTTTTATGACCACAAAACATCTGCTAGTACCTGATCCCATCCTAGAGAAGTAAGGAGTGCATCAAAAAGCTCTGGCAATAAGTATGCATTATGGTCCTTCTCACCTTCCACATTATGAATTCCTTTTGCGTGTCTAACCTACAAATGTAATTTGGATAGAGAAAAGCAGGTAAGAAAAGGGGTTTTATGGAAAAGCACTTGAGAAATATATTTAGATTAACTCTAACCAGGTGTAGAGTTTTGCAGCGGTGCAAAGGAAACAAACTTGAACTAGCACTGCTGTTCATATCTGCAGAAAACTAACTTGGAACGCACAGTTAGAACGTTAAATGAAGAAACAAGGTTGACCATAATACCAGATGGTGTCTCACCCTATTCAAGAAAGAATAAGTAATTCTTGGAAACTTGTGCAGAATCGAGAAGTAACTTAAGAGCCCTTTAAAGCATGATCCCAGATGCAATGATTAATCAGCAACACCACCAGCAAGAGCACAACAAGATGTGATAAACATTTTACACAAAAGAATGATGGCAAGTATTTTGTGTTAGTATTTTGTAACACACACCATAAATCAACAATCATAAGCATGTTGACATAATCAGATGCCATGGAATCAGCAAGCTGTAGCAGATAATACTACCGCATTGTTTTATGATTATACTGAACTCTTGTTGCTCTTTTGATAACAAATGGATGTTTAGAGCAATCTGACATTTTTAATCATTTAAGAAACTTGTTTATGAAAATTTGTTGATATAAAGGAAGGCATGTGTTTCCCTCACCCTCCATACCTAAAGCTTTGATAAGTTGATAATGCAATACATTTCTTCCTCAATTGTTAGGTACACTGATTCATGAATCATGATATCCTACAGCATCTGTTTCCTTCTACTTTGTATGGTTCATGTGATCCTTTTTTAGCATTTGAATACAAGGAAAATTCACCTTTCTGTTTAAGGGTGCCTCTACAAGAGGGTGTCGAAGGATAACAGCCTACAGTTCAACATCACCCCCTGGACCACATCACCCCTGCATTGTGGTCAGAGGGGAAGGGTGGATATTCTCACTGTCCACGACTGAAGCACTATGGTATCCTTAGAAATATCATCTGCATCCAAATGAAACACTCAAAGCAGGAATTTTTTACCTAAATAATATTATTTTTTAAAAAAAAATTAAAATAATATCATTTCAAAAGTATTTATCAAAATACTGTTTCAAACAAAGTCGTCCTATGATAAGACACTTTATGTGTTGACTCACTATAATTCATGCATGTGGAAAAAGGAGTTAGCACCGTCCTATGGAAGAGCGACTTATAGAGTCGTCGACTTATAGAGTCACTCTATCACACGGCGACTTAGGTGCTGGAAACCAAAAAAAAAACCTCACTAACCCTTCCGACTAAATCCTTCCCATCCTTCTCTCCGTCACTTGGAAAAAAAAAAAAAACCTAAACCCCCTTCTCTCCTATCTCCCGAAGTCATCCCTCCCTCTCTCTCCCTCACTGATTCTCGATCCCCGCCGCCCCTTCTCGCGCACCCCCCAACCTCCCTCTCCTCCCTCCCCTCTCTCCCTCACTGATTCTCGATCCCTGCTGCCCCTCCTCGCATGCCCTCCAACCTCCCTCTCAGTCCCCGGTGCGAGAACCCCCCTCCCTCTCCCTCCTCGGTGCGAGAACCCCTCCCTCTCTCTCTCGTCCCCAGCACGAGAACTCCCCTCCCACCTCGCGTACGGAAGGGTTAGTAAGATTTTTTTTTTTGTTTCCAGCACCTAAGTCACTATATGGTAGGACGACTCTATAAATCGCTCTTCCATAGGCGGATTTGTACTTAGTGACTCCTCCTCCCACATGGCGTAAATTATGGTGAGTCAGCACATAAATCGCTCTATCATAAGACGACTTTATTTTAAACAGTATTTTGATAAATAATTTTAAAATGATATTATTTTAATAATTTTTTAAAAAAAATATTATTTAAATAAAAAATCTCCCAAAGCCCAAACAATTTGAAAATGGGCTCTTTAAATAAAAATATCTATGCCTTTGTGCCACTAACCTATAGATGCATTAATGCAACGAATTCTGAGATGGGGAGTCATGGTCAACGCCCCAGACAAATGACAAATGTGGCGATGGTACATCAATGTAATCAATACAACTACAAACGCTCGCCATCAAGAATCAGGTACAACTGGCCTGGTCTTGAATCATCCAAATAATTCTACAGGAATTCTGACTTCTATTAAGTTTTCCCACATCAAGAAAGATCTCATAAATTGCAGAGCACATTGTTTTGTTAAGCAGCACATTGTTTTGTTCAAAGAGATGATGACTCCCTAACTTGATTAATATGAGCACCGAATCACGGTACGAGTCGGCATGGACGGAGGGGCATCAAACCCAGAGAAGTTCGAGTGGGCGTTCTGACTCTTTTGATATTTAGGTTTTCCATACATTAATGGTGCATCAAAGTTTGCATTCACGGATCAAGGTGCAAGATGTTCGACAGAGAACAAATCTATTCGACGTTGGAGAAAACAGCCACCAGCACGCAGGTCTGAACTCAACCCAATCGATCAATCTAATAACAAGTGGGCATGCAAACATGAACGATGGAACCAAAACATCCCAGAAAAACACACACAAAAAATCGAGAAAATAGAATCAAGAATATATATATATATAATAACAAGTGGGCATGCAAACATGAACGATGGAGCCAAAACATCCCAGAAAAACACACACAAAAAATCGAGAAAATATAATCAAGAATATATATATATATATATATATATATATATATATATATATATATATATATATATATATATATCGGAAAAAAGAAAGAAGGAGAACTTTTCTGGCAGTTAGCGGACCCAACCTTCTTACCTCCGAAGTCCCAGGTGGAGCGCACGGTAGTCAAAAGCCGCGGCCAAAAGAATAAGAAGAAGATGACGGAGATGGATGGAAGCCAGGGAAAAAGGAACCGGCGTGGAAATAGGCACGATACTCATCCCGATCTTGGAAATCAGGCCACTTACAGTTTTCATAATTTTTTTTTAGAGAATTAGAAAAAAATTTCTAACTCTATTTTTTAACTTAAAAATACTTTTTAAATAAATTTTATATAAAAATAACAATTCATTCCAAACATAAATTAAAAATAACTATCTATTTTGACTGAAATTATCTTTATACTTTTAACATACTGTAGTATTATATTATCATAATGCAATATTTATTTAAATAAAGTAATATTACATTATATTAGTATAGTATTTCTTTATAATAATATAATATTATTTTATTATATTATATTAGTATAGTATTCTTTTACAATAAGATAGTATTACATTATATTAGTGTCATATTTCTTTATAATAATACAATATTGCTTTATTGTATTATATTAGTGTAGTATATTCTTTTATAATAAGATAGTATTACATTATCATAGTATATATTCTTTTATTGTAGTATTATTTTACAATAATGTAGTGTTGCTTTATTTTTAATAGTAATATAATTTTTTTTTTTTTTTTTTTTTTTTTTTTTTTTTTTTATATTTTAGTAGCTATAATCATTATATGTATTATTTTTTTTTTATTAGTATTTGTATTATATATACATTTCGAATGATAGGTGTAGTGTTGCTTTATAATAGTACAGTATAACTTTATAATAGTGTAGTATTACTTTATAATAGTGTAGTATTGCTTTAAAGCTATAAGGATAATTGGATCATTTCATCCCATTTTGGATAGTTATTTTTAAGTTATGTTTCAAATAGAGGATTTTTTACTTGAAACTTAAGTGGATAGTTACTTTTAAGTTTAAACTCAATTAGATTTTTCTCATTAGTTTTTTCTAACTTTTTTTTCTTCTCAAATTTTCTCTTTCTTCTCCCCTGCACTCTCTCAACTTGAGAAATTATTGCATGCACTAGGTACAAGTGAACCAGGGCAAATCCCGGAGCATATGCACGATGGAGAGCGTGCAATCGGGAATCAGTGAAATACAAGGGGTCGCATGGCGTGTTATTCATCGTGGGATTTGCGCAGTCTAATTGCACCTGGTGCATGCAATATGGAGGCCTCTCAACCCATGGCAAAAAAAGATGAGCGATGTGTTTTTCTGAAATTATCGCTGCTATATAAATAAGAAAAAAATTATAATTTATGGTCCAATTTTTAATTTTTGATTGGGGTAGAAAGAATCAGAAAATATTTGATTCGTAATCAAAATCAAAATCAAAATGAGAATCAAAATAGATAGAATTAGAATTAGAATGATCAAATCCTCCGAAATGCATGGTTGGTGAGTAAAATTGAAATCAGAATGAAAATTTGAATTCTTGGGCAGAGTAGGAATTAAATCTTACCTTTCTCATTCCGTCGAGAAATCAAAATCGAATTTTTTTTAATCAAATGGTTAGAATGGGAGTCATCCATTAGCATTCCAATTTCAGAACCCTTTTTTTTTTTGATAAGAACGAAACATTCAGTTTCTTCTAATATGAATACATCCAAGAGAATCAAAAAACAAAATATCCTTAAGAGGGAACTGGAGTCTCATGTAAATCAGTCCAAAGACACGATTTGGAATACTCTGCAACAAATGCAGCCACCCAGTCAGCTACAATATTAGCCTCATGGAAGGTGTGTTTGATAGTATAATCTGCACAGTCCGACAACATGGAGGCTATGTCATATAATAGGGGGTGATGGGCATCTCCACGCAAGCACTGATGAAGCCAAGACATCATAGTGGCCGAGTCACCCTCGATAGATAGATGATCAACATAAAGAATTCGACGCACATAGGTAATCCCAGTCCACACAGCTTGGAGCTTCACAGACGGAATGGTCGAATCAAAAAGGTGACTGCCTCCGATAGCTACAAATCTAGAAGCAAAATCACGAATGACAAAGCCCACCACCACCACTCCGGCCTTTGACACTACCGTCGAAGTTGACTTTAAAAAATCTCAAAGAAAGGGGCTCTTAGATGACAAACATACTTTGAGCTGCTACTTGAGTAGGTTTGGAGTCCCAGATCTTTGAGGATCTCGAGGCCACATCAATCACCTCAATAGCCAAAATCAAAGCTCGCTCTAAAATGAATCTCGTCGGGCATCTCCTTGCGTCAAACACCTGAGTATTCCTAGCAAACAAGATCTGCTGGGCAATATAGGCCACTTGAATACCAATTGGCCTCAGTACTTCAGCAATAGCACACCGCCTCAATTGCTCCAGGAACTCCTAGACCGACATAGCCTCCTAAAGAAGAAGTCCACAAAGCCTTGGCAAAAGCCACACCTACATAGCCATCGGGCAACGGAAGAGGAGATGCTCATCGGTTTCTTTCTCCCTGCTGCAGATCGGGCACATAACTTGAAGATCCATACCTCGAGCTCTTAGGAGAGATCTGGTCAGGAGCCATCGCCATGCCACCTTCCAAAGAAAGAGGCTAACTCGCAGATGCACTCCAATCCTCAGATCCACCCAATGTTAAGTTGCCTCGAAGGCTCCTTTCAGAACATGTGATAAAGATCCACAGTTAGCATTTTTGGCATACAAGAGACCTCCAAACTCTGACATCCATAGTGACATGCCTTGGGACTACAATCAGCTGCACACGCACAGCCAAATTCACCCCAAATAGTGGGGTCAGAGCCTCGAGTCCCAACCCTCTTCATCCTCAGTGAGTAGATCACACACTTTCATAGAATCTTTGATGTCCATGTTGATGAATGTCGGCCAATGGCACAGTGGTATCTCAACTACCCACGGGTCGAACAGGATGCTCGCAGACTGTCCATTGCCTACAATACACCTCGTTTGTGAGCAGACCATATGGGCCCACATGCAGATCTCCTTCCATAGGAAAGAGCTCCTCCAATTCAACTGGATCTCTACTCCAGCTTCCCTAGATCCGTACTTGGCCCTTATCATCGAGCTCCACCAACTGTCTGAATCAAGCGGGAAGTAGGCCATGTGCCATGCAAGAAGGGCCTCCCTTTTGGTGGCTAAGGATTGGATTCCCAAACCACCGTCCACCAATGACTAGCACACTACATCCTAAGGTAGCAAATGCACACCATCGCCCCTAGGCCTAGAGCGCCATAGAAATCCCCAAAAAAGTTGCTCAACCTTCTCCACCAGGAGCTTTGGGAGGAAAGTGTTAGATAAGAGATATACAAGAATAGTACTCAAGACCACCATGGTGATCCTGGCCATCATGGATAAGCTCTAGATTGCCACTCGTCCAGCCGCTTTTGGATCAATTGGAGCACCCCACTATACTCAATCCTTCTGAGCTGACGACTTGCAATAGGAACTCCCAAGTAATACAAAACTTCGCTATACTCCACTACTCCAAAGATGCTTCTGACCATATGCCGAAGCTGATTTGGTGTTTTCGGATTGAAGTGGACTGCTGATTTTTGGATGTTCACCTTTTTATCTGAAAAGAGGTAGTATTCTTCCAAAACTCTCTAGAAGCTAATAGTATTTCGGACCAATGCTTAATCCAGCAACAAACAGGCATATGCAAAGAGTAAATATGAGATCGGTTGTACCCCAAAAGTTGGCAAAATCTAGGCCCAACCCTTAGAATGCAGCACGAAGGGCTCGCGAGAGAGCATCGGTACAAAGAATAAAGAGGTATGGAGATAAAGGACAACCTTGTCGCAGCCTGATCGACGAACAAAAATATTTCATTGGCGTCCCATTGATTAAGATGGTAAAGGTAGGACTGCAAACACATGCCATAATCCATTCGATCTAGTGGCGATGAAAACCAAACTCCTCCAATGCCTACTCCAGAAACCACCACTCATCCAACTGCGGTGAGTAGAGGCCCAATGAAGATTATGCATAAATTCTTGAATGAGGAGAACATTGTTGGAATTAAGTTTTACCATTCTCATTCCATCCAGAAATCAGAATCGAACTTCTTTCAATCAAACGATTGGAATGAGAGTCACCCATTCTCATTCCAAACTGACAGAACCCAACTTTTCCCAACCAAATACCCCTTCAATATATATCAATAACTATAATTAGGGGTGTAAAAAATTTTGATTAAACTGCTTAAACTATCTAACCTGATCTGAACCGAACCAATTATGAAAGTTTGGCGGTTTAACTGGTTTGATTCGGTTGAATAAAATAGAAAAATCGATATTTTAGTTTGATTATTGGTTTATTGATTTATGTGATCCATTGAAACCGAATCTAACCATACAAACTGAAATTAAAATGACGTGTTATATTTATATATGTACCTTGTTACATGCTTCATATATTTATATGTACATTTATGTTACATATATATTCAAAGTTAGATTATGTACTTTATATGAATTAAGAATTTAAAATATTAATTTAGTCCTATTTCAATCCAACTTGGACTAAATTTAACTTGATTATGGTGTTGGAAAATATGTCTCAAAAGTCAATCGTCAATCTGTTGATGGTTGAGCAACCTTGTATTATAATTGATTTGTTAATAAATAAAATATATTTTTGATATTTTCATCACGAGTTTTCATCTTCTAATGAATTCCGTTGTTGTGATGAAGTCCTTAAGACTATTTAGGTTCGATAAAGAGAGAATTTATTGATTAATCTTTAAAACTGTTACGACCAAATGATAGGCTGTTAATAAGGATGACAGCTTCTATCGAGCATAGGTCACTGTAGGCCATATGGATTGGTTGTCCTCTTAACCAAAGAGTGTGGAGACACTGGTATGGCATACAGGTAAGATGTAAGGGTACATCATCATTGAACGTGACCAACTTCAAAGCATTCTACTGTCGAGAATGTCTCTGATGGGATATAGGTATAAGTATCCCTTAGACCTGAGATCACCTCAGTAACTTGCAAGCAACTCATTATGCTTTGGTACTGGACTAACTGAATTTTAATTCAATGACGAAAAGCTTCTGGCACAGTCAAGTACTTACGAAGTCAGAGTGTGATCAAGATGGGATTGACCACTCTAAAAGTTGGAGAAGAAAGAGTTACTGTATTTCAATTTAGCAAAATCTTGATCAGGATAATCCATCAGATGGATTTGATATTTTAAAATACAATGTAGACAACCTGATTAGAGTTGACAGTTGAACTCTGAGGTGTCCTATGAGTATTTTGGTTAAGAGGATGAATTATATGAAAACTATATCTGCATGGATTCTAAAGATTTGTTCTACACATTCGATCTATCCGACGTCGGGTACCATTGCTAGATGGTTACTTCAATTGGTGCAGAAATTTATTCTTGTGCTATCGATTTAGGTTCGAACCTATGAGTCACACACATTAGAGTTCACGATCTGATCGGATGATTGATCAACGATTAAGAATCGTTCTAGGGTTAAACGATCAATACGATTGACATTTAACCTAGTGCAAGTGTTACAGGAGATCGATTAGCAATTCGATTGCTAATTAGCTTAATTTGATTAAGTCAATAGATTGAGATTAAGTCTAATTGAATATGATTTAATTAGATTTAGTTTGGACTTGATTGGATCAAGTCTAATTGATTTATTGGATAAGCTAAGTGCAAGAAAAAACTAGTCCTAGTTCAATTAGGACTTGGGTCAACCTAATTTCTAATTCGATTAAAAAATTAAATCAAATTTAAATATAATTTAAGCTGATTAAATTAGGTTTTAATTGGATTAAGATCTATTTTAATTGGTTAATTTAGTTTTGGTTTGATTTGATTTGAGAAATCAAATTTGAACAAGTCATAGATTGAATCCTAGTAAGACTAGGATTCCACCTTGCACCACTTTAGCCCCCCACACTCACTCTCTCTTATTTTATGAGACAAAACCTTCTCTCCCAGGCCTTAATGCACGCCCAAAGCTTTCCACTCTTTCTCTCTTACATGGAATGTGGTTGTGGACAAAGTCAAAGTAGGAATTTGTTTGGATTTCAAATTCTATGAGATAGAATTTTAGGAAACCAAAACTCTTTTCTTATGGCACTGATTTTACCCAATTTTTTTTTGAGATTTTTGTGACTTTTATGACACATATTGTGTACCTTTTGCTGGTGGTCATGATAGAAAAAGAAGGAGGGGGCGCTGAAGAGTTGGGCACCCCTTGTCTTGCCTGTTTGGATTTTTCTTGACTAGGTATTTGACCTAGACAAGGATTCTTCATATCTCATTATTTAAGACAAATCTCTTCTTGAAATTTTATGGATTATAGAGCATTGAGAGACTTTGGGGCATGTAAAAATCAGGAGAAAGAGTGTAGGGACATGGAGATATAATAGACACAAAACTATGTGTCTGGATAAAGCAAAGAGAAAAAAAAGAGGATCTTCTTCTAGGGTTGCTGAGTTCACCTCTTCCTTTCCTCCATCTGTGAGTTTTCTGAGAATGTTCATATCTAAAACTCTTTCTCCTACTTCTCATCTTTAGAAGAGTCCAAATCAAGAAGAAGGAGGTATCTGATTGATCATCGAAGAAGGATCAGCACAGTACTAGCATATTGTGCTAATTTCTTGGATCAGAACTTTTGATTATGATTCGTGGGCTCGTGTGGACGACTCCTAGAGGTCGGATGTATGTGCGGCTCACAACATCATCCTCAATTCGGATCAGCAAAGTTAGAATGTCTAACTTACAAGGTAATAGATCTGATCTATTATATTTTACATACATTAGATGTAGTATAGAAACATGTTGATATGATCAACATGTAGTTCTTGCTCTTTATATTTTAATTTCTGATTTAATGACATGTAATAATTATGTAATAAGATATTAGATCTAGAGATTCTCTATTTTATGAGATAAATTTTGATTTATTTTAGTCTTCCACTGCCTGATCTTGAAAAAGTTTCAAGATCTAACCTGAAACCCTAGATCTGGTTCCTTCAATTGTATCAGAGCCTAGGTTGTTTATTACATGATTATTCATACATACTTAGATTATTTTTTAGATTAGATCTAATTTATAATCTGATTGTTAAATCTAAAATTAAAATTTTTAGATCAATCACGAACTGTAGGTTATCCTGCTGTAAGGTTTACCCCTTACAGTGCAAAGATTGTCCTAGTTCGTGTAGATCTATCTTTAATCATAAATTTGTTAGATGTGATCTAGATTAAATTTATGATTTATTAGATTTAAAAATATTTAAATCTAAAATAAAATCTCTTTGTTAATAATTTTATGCAAAGAACCATCATATATTTGTCTGAAAAATTTACGTAGTTTAAAGTTAAAATTATTTCAATTATATGAACCTGTTTAGATTAGATCTAAAGTAGTTTCATGCTTATTTTACTTGCATTTTGATTATGAATCAAACATGCAACTTGGTTGGTAGAACCATGTTATAAAAATATTTTATAAAATAAAAATTATTTTTGAAAAGTCGAACACCAATCCTCAGCCAAAACTTAATTAAGAATTAAGAAGTTGTTTGATTAGGTTCTAGAATTATGAATTGAAGAACCTAAGACACAAACCATAACACATTGGGTTAATGGGTTAGTGGGAATTAGATCCATTAATTGGGTTAGACCTAAGGTTAGATTAAAGATGGACTTAATTAGAAAATTGACTAAATCTAATCAATTGTTGTGTTAGATTAGGTCAATGATTCTCTAGATCAATTACAATAGTTGTAGTTGGTCAAGTCCATATCTTTAACGAGAACTAAATGGACTTGATTCTTGGCTAAGGGTCTAGCACGAACTGTTAGGTTGATCTAATCGAAACTAATTAAACAGTTGGTGTCTATGGTAAACCAGACCGATGGTTTTTAATTGGCAACCCACTTACCTGTCATTTCTGATGGTGTCTAAGGCAAGCTTTGCAGACCCTCCCACCGATCGAACTTATCTGGCCTCTTGGTGAAATTATATTTTGATCGGATCACTTGACTATTCGAGCTGACCCATGTCAGCTAGGTAAATCAGTGTGACTGATTTAGGTGCTCCTAGACCAGCCCTTTTAAATGGTCTCCCTTAAGCTGACTTGGTGAAGCTAGTGGGAGGATCATGATAAGCTGGTTCATCTGACCTCCTCCTCTAAATCAATTAAATCCTCTAAAATTATTAGGTCCTTAAAATGAAGTAGTTATGGTGATAACTAGATCATAGCCTCCCATTAAGTGGATGATAATGGGTCCATCAGTTGGATAATCATTGGAGGCCCAAAGGCCTGGTGCTTATCGACTGATGAAATTGTCATTCATAATATGATTTCTTGACTGCATCTTTCTAAATGGTAGTTAGGTTAGCCAACCAAAGTTGGGCCTAATCATTCATTGGCTAGATGGGCCAAATATGTCATGTTAATGGTTGGACCTAACCAGATCTTTTCAGTGAGGCCAAAGCCTACTGATTAGGGACTGGGATAAAATTAAAATTACTAAAAATTATTTAGAGAAATAATTGATTATGAATCTATCCTTAGATGTATATGGGTTGGCTAACCAAATTGGGCTTGTGTGCAGTCTAAGTGGATTCTAGTATCCACTAAGGAATTAGGATAATTCTTCGAATTAGAGGTAGAGGCTACCAATTCGAATAAAATAGTGGGAGAAATCTTTTGATAAAGTCCAAATCTTTAAGTTTAATGAATCAATTACTAATTAGGTTATAGTTCTCCTTTGTGCAGATATGGCCACTTTCCTATCGCTCCGATCATTGTTGAACAATAAAAATTTGGTGGGACCCACTTCGGTAGCTAGTACCGAAAGTTGAAGATAGTCCTGGAGCATGAACGGATCCTATATGTGATAACGGATCCTGTACTGAGGAGTCAGCTGTCAATGCATGTGGAACAGTCAGAGATACTTACCAGAAGTGGCTCAGTGATCGAACCATGGTGCGCTGCATCATGCTGACTGCCATGAGCAACGAGTTCAATCGTAAATTTGAGACGGCTCAGCCAAAGGACATGCTTCAAGTGTTGGAGGATGTCTTTGACACATCCGATGATGTGGAGAGGCACAAGACTAGTTGTGCCATCTTCAACACCAAAATGCGGGATGGTGCCTCTGTCACTGATCATATATTGTACATGATCGAGCTGATGGAGCGTTTGAGCAAGCTCAGCTTTTCTTGCATGAGCAGCTTGGGAAAGATGCAATACTGAACTCACTGCTCAAGTCTTATCTCCCATTCCTCACTCATTATAGAATGACAAAGCCTGAAGTAAATTACCATGGGTTACTGGGGTTGCTTCAGAATTTTGAGAAGGATCACCAACTCTACAAGGAGTCGGTGAACTTAGTGGGAGGTTCGTCTTTTGATTCTCGACCTTTTGAGAAAGGAAAGAAGAACAAGAAGAAGAAAGTGAAGAAGGTACAAGTTTAGGCTAGGACATCAGTACAGGGCCAGACCAGAAAGATCAAGCCCGATAAGAGTCAAGCTGAATGCTTCTTTTGTAAGAAGCGGAGGCACTGGAAGAGAAACTGTCCTCAGTACATTGCCTCCCTAGATCCGAACAGGTAGAGAAAGAAGCAAGCTGTTGCTGGGCAAGGTATTTATATGATAACTCCTTGCAATTTCTCTATTTGTGATATAACTGACTGGGTATTGGATACCGGTAGCCCTTACCATATTTGCAATTCTTGCAGAAGTTGCAGATCAGTAGGAGATTCGAGCAAGGCGAGAGGTTCCTGAATGTTGGAGATGGAAACCAGTTTCAGTTCTAGCATTAGAAATCTTGAAACTTATATTTGAGTCCCATATTGTTGTTCTTAATGATTGTCATTTCTGTCCCAATTTTTTTTAAAATATTATTTCTGTAGGCCTTCTGGCCAAAAATGATTATGAAATTTCAATAAAGAAACAAGTTTGTAATATCATTATGAATGGTGTTACTATTTTTTATGGACATTTAAACAATGGTGTGTATATGTTATCACAATCTGTTAATGTAGTCTATTCTACTGAAAGCACCTAGATTAGATAGTGTATCAGATATCTACTTATGCACTATAGACTATGTCATATAAACAAGAACAGGATAAACAGGTTGACTCAAGAGAAAATCTTCGAAGTCAGTGATTGTGAATCACTTCCAACATGTAAGTCCTGTCTTCCTGTAAAATGATCAAGTCATTTTTTACTGAAAAAGGTGAGAGAGCTACTGAGCTCTTGGGCCTAGTACATACTGATGTATGCGAGCCCATGAGCACAAATGCTAGAGGTGGATATTTCTACTTCATCACTTTCACAGATGATCTATCCAGATATGGATATGTCTATCCGATGAAATATAAGTCGGATTCATTTGAAATATTTAAACGATTCCAAAGTGAAGTAGAAAAATAAACTGGGAAGAGTATTAAAACTCTTCGGTCTGACCGAGGAGGAGAATACCTTTCTGGTGAGTTTCTCATATATCTAGGAGAGAATGTGATTCTCTCCAATGGACTCCTCAGGAACACCACAGCATAATGGTGTGTCTGAAAGAAAAAATCATACTCTATTAGACATGGTCCGATCTATGATAGTTTTGCCAGCTTGTCGATATCCTTCTGGGGATATGCACTCGAATCGGTTTGTTATCTGTTAAATAGGGTTCAAGTAAATATGTAATTAAGACTCCATATGAGATATGGACAGGGCGTAAGCCAACACTTTCACACTTTAGGGTCTGGAGGTGCCCGACCTATGTCAAATGGTTAGTTACAGATAAACTTGGACCTAGGTCTGACAAATGCACATTCATAGGGTATCCCAAAGAGACCAAAGGATATTTTTTCTACCATGCTGATGAACAAAAGGTGTTCGTCAGCCTTAAGGCAATATTTTTAGAAAAGAAGTTTCTTGGTGAAGGAACCGTTGCCTCTAAGGTTAAACTTGATGAAGTTCGATAGGTAGAAGAACCGACATCAATAGCTGAACCTGAGTCGGATTTGATTAGATCAGATTCGAAGCCCAATGTACCTGTACCATTAAGGCGATCTAGTAGAGTACCGCATCAGTCGGACAGATACTACGATTTCTTGATCCGGGATGGTGATCCCATTGAACTCGATGAGAATGATGAGGATCGATCACCTATATGGATGCAATGCAGAGATCTGATTTCGAGAAATGGCTTGAAGCCATGAAATTCGAAATGGAGTCCATGAAGGTCAACAATGTATGGACATTGGTTGACCCACCTGAAGGGGTTAAACCCATTGGGTGTAAATGGGTCTTCAAAAGGAAGAGGGACGCAGACGAAAGGTGGAGACCTATAAAGTCCGTCTGGTTGCCAAGGGTATCGTCAACATTATGGTATTGACTATAACGAGACGTTCTCCCCTGTGGCAATGCTCAAATCCATTCGGATAATGCTTGCAATAGCTGCCCATCTGGATTATGAGATCTGACAGATAGATGTAAAGACAGTTTTTCTGAATGGAGAGCTGACCGAAGAGATATATATGATACAACCTGAGGGTTTACATCCACAGATGAGTCCAAGGTGTGCAAGCTTTAGAGATCCATTTATGGATTGAAGCAAGCTTCTCAGAGTTGGAACATGCATTTTGATAAGATGATCAAAACGTATGACTTCGTTAAGAACGGAGAAGAGCCCTGCATCTATAAATGGGCAAATGATCCAGTTGTGGTATTCTTATCTTGTACGTGGATGATATTTTTTAATTGAGAATGATATCCCGCATACAGGGAATAAAAGTTTGGTCGTTATCGCAGTTCTCCATGAAGGACTTGGGTGAAGCATCTTACATCCTAGGATGAAGATCTATAGAGATAGATCTAAAAGGATGCTTGGGTTATCTCAGTCCACGTACATAGACACTGTGCTGAAGAGGTTCAGCATGGAGAATTTCAATAAGGCTATCTACCGATAGGCCATGGAATTTCTCTCTAAGAAGGATTGTCTGACAACTCCTGAAGAGAGAGAGCATATGAGTAGAGTCCCATATGCTTTGGCATAGGATCTATCATGTACGTCATGACATGTACAAGGCCAGATGTGGCATACTCACTAGGAGTAGTGAGTAGATACCAATCTGATCCTGGAGAAAACTACTGGAAAGTGGTTAAAGCCATCCTTAAGTATTTGAAAAATACTAAGGATCAATGGTTGATTTATGGCGAGTCAGATCTGAAACTTGTGGGGTTCACAGACTCAGCTTTCAATCTGACCATGATGACAGCAAAAGCGTGTCGGGTTATATCTTTACTCTGAATGGTGGAGCCATCTGCTGGAAGAGTTTCAAGCAGCATACTGTGGCAGACTCTGTTTGTGAAGTGGAGTACATCGTAGCATCGGATGCCGTGAAGGAAGCTGTGTGGCTAAAAAAATTCATCACCGAGCTCGGAGTAACACCCTCCCTCGATAGTCGGTCCTGCTCTACTACGACAGCACTGGTGCCATAACTCAGGCGAAGAAACCCAAAACACACCAGCAGACGAAGCACATTTTACGTCGCTTCCATCTGATCCAGGAGATCGTGGATCGAGGTGACGTCGATCTTTAGAAAATCGATGAAAAGGAGAATCTGGCCGACCCCTTCACTAAAATCCTGACAATAAAGGAGTTCGACAATCATAAGTCGAAGATGGGTATTAGATACTGTGTCGAGTGGCTTTAGGACAGGTGAGAATTGTTAAAAAATATATCTCAAAAGTCAATCGTCAACCTATTGATGGTTGAGCAACCTTGTATTGTAATTGATTTGTTAAAAAATAAAATATATTTTTGATATTTTCATCACAAGTTTTCATCTTCTAATGAACTCCGTTGTTGTGATGAAATCCTTAAGACTATTTAGGTTCGATAAAAGAGGATTTATCGATTAGTCCTTAAAACTGTTCACAACCAAATGATAGGCTGTTAATAAGGACGACAGCTTCTATCGAGCATAGATCATTGTAGGCCATATGGGTTGGTTATCCTCTTAACCAAGGAGTGTGGAGACACTGGTATGGCATACAGATGAGATGTAAGGGTACATCGTCATTGAATGTGATCAACTCCAGAGTATTCTGCTGTCGAGAATGTCTCTGATGGAATATAGGTATAAGTGTCTCTTACACCTGAGATCGCCTCAGTGACTTACAAGCAATTCACTGTGCTTTGGTACTGGACTAACTGAATTTTTAATTCAGTGACGGAAGGCTTCTGGACACAATCAAGTACTTGCGAAGTCAGAGTGTGATCAAGATGGGATTGACCACTCCAAGAGTTGGAGACGAATGAGTCGCTGTATTTCAATTTAGCAAAATCTTGGCCAAGATAATCCATCAGATGGATTTGATATTTTGAAATAGAATGTGGACAATCTGATCAGAGTTGACAGTTGAATTCTGAGGTGTCCTATGAGCATTTTGGTCAAGGAGATGAATTATATGGAAACTATATCCGCATGGGTTCTAAGGATGTTGTTCTATACATTCGACCTATCCAATCGTCGGGTACCATTGCTAGATGGTCACTTCGATTGGTGCAAAAATTTATTTCTGTACTATCGGCTTAGGTTCGGACCTATGAGGTCACATACATTAGAGTTCACGATCCGATCGGATGGTTGATCAACGATTAAGAATTTTCTAGGGTTAAACGATCAATACGATTGACATTTAACCTAGTGCAAGTATTGCAGGATGATCGATTAGCAAGTCGATTACTAATTAGCTTAATTTGATTAAGCCAATGGGCTAAGATTAAGTCTAATTGAATATGATTGAATTAGATTTAGTTTGGGCTTGAATGGATCAAGTCCAATTGATTATTGGATAAGCCAAGTACAAGAAAAAACTAGTCCTAGTTCAATTAAGACTTGGGACAACCTAATTTCTAATTCGATTAAAAAATTATATCAGATTTAAATCTAATTTAATCTGATTAAATTAGGTTCTTAATTGGGTTAAAATCTATTTTAATTGGGTTGATTTGGTTTTGGTTTGATTTGGTTTGAGAAACCAAATTTGAACAAGCTATAGATTAAATCCTAGTAAGACTAAGATTTCACCTTGCGCCACCTTAGCCCCCCATGCCCACTCTCTCTTATTTTGTGAGACAAAACCTTCCCTCCAGGCCTTCACGTATGCCCAAAGGTTTCACTCTTTCTCTCTTACATGGAATGTGGTTGTGGACCAAGTCAAAGTAGGAATTTGTTTGGATTTCAAATTCTATGAGATAGAATTTTAGGAAACCAAAACTCTTTCCTTATGGCACTGATTTTACCCAAATTTTTTCTAAATTTTTGTGGCTTTTATGGTATATATTGTGCACCCTTTGCTGTGGTCCATGGCAGAAAAAGAAAGAGGGGGGCCCAAGAGTTGGGCACCCCTTGTCTTGCCCTGTTTGAATTTTTCTTGACTAGGTATTTGATCTAAACAAGGATTCTTCATATCTCATTATTTAAGATGAATTTATTCTTAAAATTTTCATGGATTATAGAGAATTGAGAGACCTTTGGGGTATGTGAAAATCAAGGAGAAAGAGTGTAGGGGCATGGAGATATAACAGACACAAAACTATGTGTCTGGGTAAAGCAAAGAGAAAAAGAAGAGGGTCTTCTTCTAGGGTTGCTGAGTTCACCTCTTTCCTTTCTCCATCTGTGAGTTTTCTAAGAGTGTCTCACATCTAAAACTCCTTCTCCTACTTCTCATCTTTGGAAGAGTCCAAATCAAGAAGAAGGAGGTATTTGATCGATCATCGAAGAAGGATCAGCACAGTACTAGCATACTGTGCTGATTTTCTGGATCAGACTTCTGATCGTGATTCATGGGCTCGTGTGGACGACTCTTAGAGGCCGGACACATGTATGGCTTGCAACATCATCCTCAAGTCCGGATCAGTAAAGTTAGAACGTCTAACTTGCAAGGTAATAGATCTGATCTATTATATTTTATATACATTAGATGTAGTATAGAAACATGTTAATATGATCAACATGTAGTTCTGCTCTTTATATTTTAATTTTTGATTTAATGTCATGTAATAGGATCTTAGATCTAGGATTTTTTGATTTTATAAGATAAATTTTGATTTATTTTAGTTTTCCGCTGTCTGATCTTGAAAAAGTTTCAAGATCTAACCCTGAAACCTTAGATCTGTTTCCTTCATATGGATCATAATAAAGGAATAAAAAATATAAACCAAATCGATCAATCTGTTTAAATCGACAATCGCTCAAATATTTGGAAAAGCTACATGAACAAACTGAACCGATATAAAATCGAACGAAAGAAATCGATTGTATTTAGTCAAATATTTGATTTTAGGAACATCTTAAATTGAAATGTTAGTTCAGTTTGAAAAAATCACTTAAAATCGAATCAATCGAACCATTTTCAGTCATAACTATAATATATTCTAATAAATAATGGTTGACACATAAGTCAAATTAATCCAGGATTTAAAGACAAAACAAACAAAAATAATTAATTATTATGATTTTTTATAATATATATATATTTTATATAAACTTTAATAATAATAATATTTCAAATAAAGGAGAAAGACTGTCAAGACGAGTGGGATTATGATGGCTATCATCTACCATAGGTGAGTGAGATGGCTTAGGATTTATATTATATCAAGTCAGATTCGAAATAAAGCATGGCAATATATATTATATGACTCAAATATGCTTTGAATATTACATCTATTTCTTATATCCATCTCTGAATTTAAATGAATCGAATAAAATCTATCATGTTTCGGCCGAATCTGACATCTGATGGACCCCTAACCCAATCGAGAGTAATTAGGAGAACGAGAAATTTTTTGTGCACCGCTCACAGTGTAGAAAATCTGATATGAGCACACTGCTTCATCCTATTGGACACCGCTTTTCAATATGCATTTATTACCTGTAGTTCTACTTTTTTTTCGTTTGAAATTTTGAATGACGAAAATATTTCTCTGATTTGACAAAATTATGACATCTAAAATAAAAATTATGATATTGTGGAGGAAAATTATGACATCCTGTGATAGGATATCATAATTTTGATCCAGAATGTCATAATTGTTACCTTGGATGTCATAAGTTTATCAAAATAGAGGGACATTTTCGTCATTCAAAATTTTAAAAAAATGATAATTTTATTGGATGAAAATATCTCTCTGTTGTAACAAAATTATGATATCTAAGATAAAAATTATGATATTTTATGTCAAAATTATGACATTCTATCATAGGATGTTATAATTTTGATGTATAATATCATAATTTTTATCTTGGATGTCATAATTTTATCAAAATGGAGAGAAATTTTTATCATTCAAAATTTTAAATAAAAAATAGAGTTACGATATTAAATAGATATTAAATATATGTTAAAAAATTATGAGCAGGTGATTCAACAGAATATAATGATATACTCTACATTAAATTTTTTATGCACGTAATCCAATAAAATAAAATGGTATACTCTGCATCAGATTTTTTACGCAGAATTTCTCTTAGGAGAATATATGGAGGTCCTCTTGTGATGGAGGGCTTTGTTACACGCACTATATATTTTCCACGCAGCAAGCGGTGCACAAAGAATTTCTCTTGGGAGAACATATGGAGGTCCTCTTGTGATGGAGGGCTTTGTTACAGTCCACTATAGTGCATGACCCATCCTTAACTGGATCCAAATAAAGCCCCCGCGGCCCACCCGAGAGCCCCACCAACGCAATTCTCCAACGCCAAGCCTCCCACCCTGCCATAACCGACGCGGCAGCCGGAGCGAGCACCCGAGATCGATCTACCACCACGACCGCGACGATGGCGGCGGACCTGGCCGGTGGTGGCGGAGGAGGAGCGGCGGTGGCGGACCCCGACGGCCCCGATGGCGTCCGCATGACGTGGAACGCGTGGCCCCGATCCAAAGTGGAGGCGAGCAAATGCGTGATCCCCGTGGCGGCGTGCATCGCCCCGATCCGGGCCTCTCCCTCCCTCCTCGTCCTCCCCTACGCGCCGCTCCGGTGCAAACCCCCCTGCGCCGCCGTCCTTAACCCGTTCTCCCGCGTCGACTTCGCCGCCAAGATCTGGATCTGCCCCATCTGCTTCTCCCGCAACCACTTCCCGCCGCACTACGCCGCCATCAGCGAGACCAACGTCCCCGGCGAGCTTTATCCCCAGTGCACCACTGTCGAGTACGCTCCCCCGCCCCTCGACGCCTCCGCCGCCGCCGCCGCCGCCGTCCCGGCCCCCATCTTCCTCTTCGTCCTCGACACCTGCCTCATCGAGGAGGAGCTGGGATTCGTCAAGTCCGCCATGCGCCGCGCCCTCGGCCTCCTCCCTGACCACGCCCTCGTCGGCCTCGTTACCTTCGGTACCCAGGTCCACCTCCACGAGCTCGGCTTTTCCGATTTGTCCAAGATTTACGTCTTCCGCGGCACCAAGGAGATCTCCAAGGAGCAGATCTTGGATCAACTCGGCCTCTCCTCTGCTGGTATTCGCCCTGGTGCCGCCGGGGCCCCAGGGTATCCAAAGGCAGGGCCCCAGGCCAACGGATTGCATCCTTCTGGGTCTGTGAACAGGTTCCTGCTCCCGGCTTCCGATTGTGAATATACTCTTAATGCGGTGAGGTTCTTCTTTTATGTCTCTTCCCACCGATTGACTGTTGTTTGGCTGATTGATATCTCTATGCGTGTCTGCACGCCCAGGAAACGATTACCGAAACGCGCGTTTTATTTATATCCCCGTAAAAAATTATTTTCTTAGAAAAAGACTGGTTTTGCCGCTTATTGCAGTTGTTAGATGAGCTCCAGACGGATCAGTGGCCGGTGGAAGCTGGAAACCGGGCTCGGCGTTGCACGGGGGTTGCTCTCAGTGTTGCAGCAGGCTTACTTGGAGCTTGCATGCCTGGCACTGGGGCTCGCATCATAGCTTTGGTTGGCGGGCCATGTACTGAGGGCCCTGGAATGGTAATTGTTCCTAGTTTCCTTGATGCCATTTATTCTTAAATTTTGATGTTTGCACACTTAGATTTCTTGCATGTGGAATAATCAAATATATTCTTGAGTTGCCCAAGTCTTAAGTGGAGCTCTGGATGCTTGTGACATGGCACTTCTTTTTCAATACTTTCCATCTGCAATGCTAGAAGTCATGTGATGGAACAAAATCTTAAAGACCTCGTCACAGTTATCCTTCATGCCTTGTAGTCCTTTTATTCTGGGATTTCAATAGATGCAAATATATGTCGGTATCTTTACTTGAGAATGTCCTTTAATGAGGGATGTTATAGAGGTGGGCTGCAAATATGCCCTTACATTTTGGGATGATGGTTTGATTTTGTAGTGAATGCAATGGAACATCATGCTGTGATGGGCCAGGCAGAATGCGCCGCACATTTGGCATTCATAGTGCTGCCAAGATAGGCTATATATCCACTTTCCATGACATTATGAATAAAATTGTTAGCGGGATAGGTCAAAATTCGTTACTCAGCTTTGACTGACCTATGCTATTGTCGTGTGCTAGTTAATAATGGGCAATAGGGATTTTATATCAGAGTTCCCTCTTCAAACCTGTTTTTCTGATATATATATATATATATCTATCTATCTTATGCTGTAAATTAAGCCTTTGGTGCTTTACAAGTTGCATGTGCAATATAGTAAGAGATAGGGGTCCAGGTTTTAATGAGACCACTAATTGTGCAATGTGAATTTCTGATGATATGTGATTGTGAATGACAATAATATGCATTTGGATGTGAAATGATCATCAAGGAGAATTAGTTTTTATGTCACGGGTTATACTAAAGTATTATTTTAATCAAGACATAATATCATGGCCTTTATATATGCAGCATTAGGTCACTGCTGCCAATTAAAAAGTAATCCTTAAGGTATATATAGTTTTAGTTTATGGTTTAATTAATTTGTTTATTTTTGATCTAGTTATCGCAATAACATTTAGGGGTCATATCTTGAGGCTTGAGATGAAATTTTAGCTCTCCAATGTACAATTCGATACCCATTTTGGGCATGCTAGAAGCACCAAACATGAATGTTCATACCAAGTTTCTTGTGGCTTGCATATATTATGATGGGAGATAAAACATACATCCAATTTGTTGTTTCTTTGTTCATAAATTTAGGCCCTGCTTAGCATTGCTTTTATTTTTTGTTTCCTATTTTTAAAGGTAAAAACATAGAAATTGAGATAAACAAGCATGCTCGATGCTATTGTTTCTTTCTTTCTTTTTTTTTTGCCAAAATCATTTTTATTATTTCTAAGAAAATAAAAATAAAATCCTTATTTTGAGTACTTTTAAAAATAATAAACTCATGTTTTTTTTATTTCTATTGTTGGTACCACCACCATGACCATCATTGTCTTTGCCACCATTGCCTTTGTCGCCTCTGTCATCATTTTCCCTGTTCCCACCACCAACACCACCATTGCTGCCACCGTTACCACGATTGCTGCCATTCTCTCCATTAACATCACTACAACTACCACCACTTTCATTTTTTATGTTTAAAAATAATTTACTATAATGAGCATGTTTATGCTTTTAAAAATTTAGACAAATTCAAAAGAAGAATTCTCATTTCGTTATTTTTGAATATAAACAAAAGATGAATGATTCCAAATGATGCCTTAATTTACAAATCTAGACTGTTATTGTTGACAAAGGCTAGGATAAGCATGGTTTTTAGGGTTAAAATTATAGTGGTTCATATAGGTAGGGGTGAAGCCATCTTGATTAGATGGAAGATGATTCATGAAAAGCTAGTATACTCCCACCTTTTTTCCTACTTCATGCATGATGGATTTCATGCTTTGACTGAGGTATGTGCGGGCTTATGTATTGTCCCTATGATTGTTCAACCCCATCCATCTTTTGCCTCATTTTTATCTATCTCTATTTTCTTAAAATTTCAATATCATGTGCAAATACATTTAATAAGCCTCAATCTAAATATATATTACCTAGAATCAATTTAGTAGGATTCTTAGTTTGGAGCATGAGTTTGAATAATCTCTTCAAATATTTTGTCTTCAGTCACAAGACATGGACTTGATGTCATAAGAAGAGGACAACAAGACCTATGCATCAGCTAGGTCCGAGTAGAGCCAAGACATGGTATCAACAAAGATTTGGCTGACTCGAGCCTGGCCTGGTCTTAGGCATCGTTTCCTAGGCTCAAGGTCGATCTTGACCCAAAGATAAAGTCCAACTCTGGTACAACTTGACTGGCCTGAGAATTCCTAAATTCATTTCAATGTCAAATTGGTGGGGGAAGGTGGAAGAGGAGTGATTAGGACCAATGGCCATGATGTAGCATTGAAGGGAAGGGAGAAACAAAGGGTTAAGGTAGGGGGGAGGGATTGGAGGGATAAAGGAAGAATGAGATGGTTGGTATTGAGTTTCAACAATGATGGTTGTGATAGGGGGTTAGAGAGAGGCAGAAGGGGGTAGACCTATTGGGGCTTGCTACAGCAGTGGCAAGGGATGAGGAAGGGAGAATAGGAGTCCACGGGTCATTTGGGATCAGAGTGAGAGTTGGACGGTTTATTATATATAAGCATGAATATGAAAAAATATTATATTTTATTAATGTTTTTATTAGTGGCTGGGCTTTGCCTTTGTATTTTTGGCTCAGCTGGAGCTCAACCTGAATCCTAGTTAGGTTTTAATTTATGAGCCCAAGCCTGGCCTGTCAGAATTGACTTGACTGCCCAAGCCGGCCAAAATCAGGGTGAGCAGGCCCGGCTGGAGTTGCACAGGTCTAAGGATACCTTGTGGTGCAAATTATGGAAATAGGTTTACTGATGATCAGATTGTGCTGTAAGTTATTACCTACCTTAGGGATGGAGTATTTGCATCAAACCTTAATTGATGGCCTACTATGAACAAATGCTAGAATTTGATTGTTAAGAACCTGAAGATTTACATCTTCAGTTTAGTGGCAAGATGCATCAAACAACAGTCTAGCAAATGAACATGGAACATGTAGATGATACATATAACTAAGGTTCTAACATTGTCAAGGATCTAGGCATTGATGGTCTGAGTTATTGCATCTATTGCAGGACAAATTGTCAGACAGGACTGATGAATGTGATGGGCAGGTGACTATCATACATTTGTGTATCTATGTTACCGTGTTTTAAGGTTCCAAGATGTTGTCCAACCACTGATTGGTGTTAAAGCTTCCATCCATTCACCCAGTTTTGCTCTTGACAATTAGCTTGGTTCACGAAGAGGATTTTCAGATGAAATCTACATAAAAGAAAATCAAAATGGTGTAATTAAATTTGGAGGATTCTTTAAGTCTAGATTTTTGATAGTTAAATTCTTAGATCTAATAATATGTAGAAATGTTTAAGCTATAACTTCAGATTGTACTTGTTTCAACTGTATAATATATGATTTTAAGATGCACCAGTAGCATGTAAATTAGAAGCATCTAATTGGTTCTTCCAAACCAAGATCTCATGGCTTGCTTTCATTTCTTATAAATATGTTCATGGGTCTTGATTACCTTACTTTATTCAATGGCTTGGACTAATCCAAGTTTCTTGCTATTCTAATTCTCATGATCTATATATGTTGGGAACACAACCCTTAAGAGATTGTAGAAGAGCTCTAAGGTTTAAATCTAATCATTATTATTCTATTGTGCTCCATGCTTTAGAAAATAGGTGCAGCATGTCAGCAGTCGAGGTATTGCATAGTGCATATGCAATATGCAGATGCATATATAGGCACTTGTGAAATTGGTATTTCTAGAAATATTTTTTAAAATAAATAGATCTTATAAAATTTGATAAATAAGTCAAAATTTGATAAATAAACACATGTAGACCTATGTGAGAGCTTATTTTAGTATAGTATGATTTGTTAGCGGAAAGAATAACAATATTTCCTGACAAAGTACAAACTATACTCAAATTTCAGATATATAAATGCAACAAAAAACAAATCCAAATTATCAAAAAAAAATGCAATTATGATGCATGAAAATATGTTCAAAGCATGCAACTATTAAACAAGACATGTGTATTTAAGCTACTAATTCTCTAAAAGTCACTCAAAAGTTAATGTTTTTCTTCATAAAGTGGCTTATCATCTATAATCATCACAATCTGGTTGTGCTTTTGCCGCATAAACTATTCTTGGGCCTATGCAAATGCTCAATGACTTCATGGTCCAGCCTGGTTGCTTTGCATCACAAGGTTGTGTCTGCATTTGTAGTCTCATTAATTGCAAATCTACATTGAAACATTTGACTTGTGGGTGCATATGCAGTTAGTACATTTTACCTAAAATAGAAATAAATAAGATATATTAAGTACCATACAAACAACAATAACATTAGTAATATTTTTTTGAATAATAATATCAATATTAATAGTAATAACCAAGGTTCGCCGAACCGGTACTGAAAGTTGTATTGATTGATGACCAATTTTTTACAGTATTGGTTTGTACCATATTGAATCTTGGCATATTGGAATCAGGGAGAGGGAGAGGAAGAGGGAGTGAGGGAGAGAGAGAGAGGACGAGGCCTTTGAATATGACGACGGGGACCGAGAGAGGGAGAGGACTCACCTGAGCAAGATGTGGTCCCCTCGTTGTTGAACATGGAGGAGATGTTGTCGGACGACATCCTCGGAACATGGAGGTCGAAGGAGGTAGGAGAGGGAGAGAGTGGAGTTGAGGACTTTGAGCCATCCGATAGCTCCAGATTGGGTGATAGGGATTGTGTAAGAGAGAGTACTCGCTCGAGTGGAACGTCGTCGTTGTTGTCATATGGTGTCGTTGGAGGATAGAGGTTGGAGGAGGTGGGAGAGGGAGATGGGAGGGAAGGGCTTCGTGAGGGCTTCAAGGACTTCAAGCCATTCGAAGGCATGGACTAAGAGAGAGAGAGAGAGGACACACCCGGTTGGGATGTCATTGTCATTGGACGTGGATGGAACACTGTCAGAGGATTGAGGCCGGAGGAGGCGGGAGGGGGATAGAGGAGGGAGGTGAGGAATTTAACCTTCAAGGGCATCAAAGAAGCTGGAGGAGGGATTTAAGAAATTCTTTTGATTCAACTAGTTGAACCATACCGGTAATCAACCGGTTCGGCATGGTTCGATGAAGCCTTGATAATAACTAATAGTTAGTGCTTAGTAGTCAATCCTAATAGCGATAGTTATAACATTATTAAAACCAACATCTAACCTAAATATCGGTTTGCGCATACTCTATCCACAAAGGCCCACATAAGAGCAGGCTCGATGTTTGGCCTCATAATGCTAAATGGGCCACATATGCAGTCGTAAAATGCTAATTGATACGTCATCCCATAGGGTTAAACGACTGTCTTTTCTATCTATATGCAGTATGACTGCATATATTAAATGCATTTATGCAATTGTGGTGCTATCAAGGGACTACATAATGGATATGCAGCCTTATGCACCATATTTTGATACACTGAAATCAAAGATGTGCCTCTTGCAAAAGTACGCATTTGATGGAATACTCATTGTCACCCATGTGTGCATCCATCTAAGTTAGTTGCGCTATGCACTTGAGCAACCATTACAAGTTTTTAGCAGCGGTAGATGTTAAGTGGACTATGATGACCAGGACTAAGATTCTATGTTAATATGAATAAGCTTGTTATACACAGATTACTTACCAAATTTTTTCTATTGTAGATTTTAAAGATTGGAATTGGACGTAAGCTATATCCAGTGTCCACTCTTTAAAATTTATGGGAGAACAACAATGTTACTTGCATACACCTTTCTGTACGCATAAAAAGTCATTCATTGGGATAATTGAACTCAAACATGACAGTGTAAGTTAATGTATCATACTTAAGTTAACATTTAAAGAAGCACTTTATTGTTTTTATATGAAATCTTCAAAATTACAATATTAAAAAATCAACCTGTATATTTTTGTATCTTGTTCTTTTCCTCTTGCTAAATCAGACATTTAGCTGTATATTTGACTCAAGTTTTTTGTCTGTGTCCAGACGACACCCATGTTAAAGTTTTTGTTTTTGTGCTTTATTTCATTTATTTTCCACTTTTAATTCATGTTATGGTTAAAGTTGGTCAGGATTTTTGGTTCTCTTTAGCTGTTTGAGAGTTAGTATTGATTATCTACTGAAAGATTAAAACTGTAATGCATTTCTCTTAGAGTTTATGCAATGGTGCCTTCATATTACAAGTGCAAGCATGCCTTCTTAGTTTTAGATTGATTGAAGAAAAAAGTTCAGTTAGTTCAATTTCATGATGGCCTCATTTTTTTTTCCCTTGTCCTTCTTGAGGTGGATTCCTCATGTACCATAGAGATTAGCAGATGTTTCACTGGATGGGCTACCTGTGTGGGGCTACCTATGTGATAATATTTCCACATGATTCCTTTGCCAATGTATACTTTTATATCCAAAGATGCTACAAAAAAGAAGGCTTCTTGTATATCCCCAACTTACTATCATTTCCATTTTTTACCTCAGATATTATTTTGTATGTTTCTGTTGTCTAGTCTTTTATAATATTTGGGGTTCTATTCATTTGTAATGCAGATTGTCTCAAAAGATCTGTCAGAGCCAGTGCGTTCACATAAAGATCTTGACAAAGACGCAGCCCCACATTTCCACAAAGCTGTTAAATTTTATGATAATCTTGCCAAACAGCTAGTCAACCAGGGTCATGTGTTGGACCTTTTTGCTTCTGCGCTTGATCAGGTTTGTGTAACCTTTGATTCTTTCAACAGTTCTTTTCCAAAAATTTTTGTATGTAAGATAACATGTTCATATATTTCTTTGTTGAATTTGGTTCTGTGATGAATATGACTGTTGGTCCTATGTTATAGGAATATACTGATGTTATGTTTGCTTAAACAGTGTGTAATGCTAGAAAATTGAAGGGTTGAATCAGAGTGCTAACCTATGTGATGGTATTTACTGATGGATGCTGGACAGGATAGCTGATAAAAAGCTGCTAATCTGTAATGACAATGAGAACTTACGCATTTAGAAGGTTCTTTTTTGGCTGAACTGCTGAACATGGCATTACCATGTAATTTCATTTAATTGTGCACTTGTTCAATGGTTTATTTCATAGGCGAAAATGTTAAAAATAACCATGTGAAAGGTCTAGCATCAGGGCTGCAAGTGAGTTGGTTGGCTCGCAAATGGGCACAACTCAAATCCAATCCATATTTGAATCAGGTTTAAAAGTTGAAACTCAGCCTAATTCATTCTGGTTCAGCTTGGGCTTATGATTTTTTTTTCTTTTAAAATACCGATCCATGGAGTTTTGTATTGAAATAGGTCAAGGATATTACAAATGCAAACCATAGTAAACCCGTACAATTTATATCATAAACATATAATGCAACACAAATATCAATAAACAACATATAGACATCATCAAACGCCTATTCTGTATAACATTTGATTGATAACCATATATAAATTATAATCAACAAAGCGAAATAATTACCACCTATAATAAATTTAAGAATAATTTCTTAAATTCAGGAGGTTGGTGAATATGGTGTATTAATTTCAGGTTGGATCAAATTTTGATTGGGGCACTTAGTGATGTATATGTCTAATCCATGTTCTAAATAGGTCATATTTTTCCAACCATGTTTTCTCGTAATAACTCCTGTTTGGATTGGACAATATTTTTTTTTGGACATGTTCTTGGTTGGAAGTGGGTCAATCCAATCCATTTGCAGCCATATCTAGGCCAGATATAGAAAGTCTGGATCCTTTTTGGCTGAACTAGATTAGAAATTCAAACTTATAAAAAGAAAACAATGATTTATTAGGGGTGTCGGTATTTGATGTGAAGGAGGAGAATGTAAACAGGCCTTGGATTTCTGTGTAGATTCAGTTAGAGGTTTTGGCATATGATGATGGAGAATTCTGGAGGGTTGAATAATGCTTATATGTGGCGGGCATAGATTTAATATTTATCTGTCTCATTTCATATAAGGAGGACGTCTCAGTTATGGGAAGTTTAAATAGCCTGCTAGCTGTTTGTTTGAACCATACTAGATCGTGTGTAAATCTTTGCTGAAGAAATCTAGTTGGAGATTAGACTTCTGAATTTAAAGGACCACCATGCTTTTTGTGTGGCAATCTTGGCTGATAATTGTAACTGCATGGAGGCTTATCAGTTTGTAGAGGATACATAAACTTCTTTGAAACATTGATTTGGAAAATTGACTTATACATTAACTACAGGAGTGTACAGTATTTTGATATAATAATAGGTTTTGGTCTCTAATGGAATTTTGTGGATTCAGAGGTGGTGCCATTATGTCATGACTCACCTGTTCTTATTAATGGCTTTTCTGATCAGGCTTTGGCAATGGCTGGGCTAGGCTATAAGCAAGAATAAAGCACCATTGGGCTGGTCTGAGATATATTTGACCCAATCTTGGACCTAGTCTTGACGGCCTTATCCTTAGTTTGGTGATTAAACTTCATTCCTTGGTGACGGAGGCTGAGCTCAACCCAATCAACCCATCTCTTAGGGTTCCAGCATGGTAGCATTGCTGCATGCTCTCTCTCTCTCTCTCTTCTTTCGTTCTTTTTTTGTTGGGTTTTGTTGGGGGGGGGGGGGTGGGAGGGTGGAAAGGGGAAAACAGGATGGAAAAAAGGCTGGAAGAAAGAGGGGTCGAGTGGACAGAGAGGGGAAAGGATAGAGTAAGTATAGGGAAAATTGGGAAAACACAATGGACATAAAGGGGTTTTAAGGGTTTTCAGCTTGTACCATAATTCCTATGTATGACTAATATATTATAAGATTTTATAGCTGCACTGGGCAGGTCAAGGTAAATTTTGATCGAATCAGACCTAACCAGAAAAGTGGTCTGGCCCACGATTTCTAGAATCTGACCAAACCTGAGGTGGTCAAAATTTGTCCCGAGGCCTGCTCATTTACTAGATGGGAGGCTGCCCCCAGGATGTGCAGGTTTACTCTCTTATTCTATCTCTATCTCTATATGTGGGTGCACAGGCATGTTGCATGTGTGGTACGTGTATGAGTATGTATGTATTTATTAAAGCAAGGGGACCCATTTTTGGACGTTCTGACGTATGTAAGTCAACTAAGTCGTGTAACTCTATATTTTATTGACCATGGTAACTTGCTTAAGAAGTTACTTTTAGGAATTGTAAGAATCATGTCCAAGCTATCCTTGTTGTTTTGACTATCATTATTTGCCAAATGCTGACCATATATACACATATAATCGACTTAAATACATGGTGACTTGTAGATTTCTGACCATATATGCATATAATTGACTTTGATTAACTATGCCTGACCTTGTTGATAATAGCATGCAGTGCGACTTTCTCCCATTTCCTTCATGTCAGTTGTTTGAAAGTTGGAAATTACCCTTTAGGATCTCACTTCCATTGAGCTCAATTCAAAGTTCTGACATTTCTTATATTTATATGCCGTTAATTGACCATGAGTTACAGTAAATGGGGTAAAAAATTATAAGAAATTTGGTTTGCATCATATTAAAGAAATTATTTCTGTGGCGCATACAATTGCGCAACACTATGGAGCCATGCAGCACCAACTAGAAAGTCTGCAACTTTGCAGTCTTACCTTTATGCAACTTTGCATTCTTCACCTGTTCTTTTTATTCAAGGTTGGTATGTTGTAACATAGATTGAAGATTACATTTATGCAACCATGCCAATGTTAAATTGCCATTTGAGTCTCAATGCATAAAACTGCCAAGTTAATTGGCTGACATACAAAGTGGGCCCTTCTTATCTTTTCTTATCCTTTCTAGAACAGCATGCATGCATGTGTGGGCGCGTGCGCGCGCGCGCACACACACACACACACACAGAGAGAGAGAGAGAGAGATGCAATCAGTGATCTTCTCCTTTGGCTAAAATTTGTCCATGTCACTTTGTAAAAAAGTTTGCTTCTTTTTATTCATTGGACTGCCATTAACTAAATAAAGATTATACCTTTCTTATGTTCTGTGGAATAACTTTTCACTGTCATATTTATGTCCAGGTTGGAGTTGCAGAAATGAAAGTTGCTGTTGAAAGAACAGGTGGTCTTGTTGTTCTGGCTGAAAGTTTTGGACACCCAGTCTTTAAAGACTCTTTCAAACAAATTTTTGAAGATGGCGAACAATCCCTTGGTCTTTCTTTTAAGTGAGTTCCACTGCATTGCCTGTCGGTGATGTGTCAGACAGGGTCTTTCCTAGCTCCATGCACTGGGAATTAACTTGATATGGTTATATATACTGGGTGTGAAGATTGTATAATTCACTCCAGATGCATAAGCATAAAGTGTTGTCCCTTCAGTATGGGGTCTGCTTTGTGTACCCCAAGGCGTAAATGTCATAAATATCGGTCCTATACTGGCTTGTACGTACCTTATTGGCCATTAGCCAGTAGTATAGGGTCATAGGCATTGGAGCTGGGCAAACCAGGTCTGTATCATGTGATGCTGACCCTGTACTACTTGGTATGCTTAAATTTCTTTTTGCCTATTATCACCAAGGCATATTGCCTCTGTATTGAGGACCTTACCATACTTGTCAGCTACTGATCCTCGAGATTTGAATTTTTGGTGTATCTTGCTCAGTCCTTTGTCCTAGAAATAATTGAGTCATGCAAACAAAAATTCCTATGTAAAATTCTCTATGCCACCTCTATCTGAATTTTCTTTAGTCTATTCCCATTATCTATATGTGTATGGCCTAATCAATGCAATCTCCTGCTTGCACATATCAAAATTGGTTATCCTCAATTTATGCTCAACCTTCTTATAATGTATTCATTCTATCTTCTCTTCTTTCCCCTCCCCACTCCCAGAGTTTTAACTATTTATGCACCTGTGTGTTATATTATTATTATTCTTATCTATGCTCATTGGCTGTCACTACCAATGTGTGTGTAAAATGATAACTGTTGTCACCAATCTTAGACTTATTGACTTTCCAGTGGAGCAGATTAATTGTGCCGTAAACTATATATGATAACTTTCTGCGGCAATCTTATCTATCTTTCTTCAATAAAATCTATTAATTTAAAGCTATTTTCTGAAAATTCTAGTAATTGAGAATGTTATAGTTCTCTAAAGGCATTAGATGAGCCCCAGCTTGATGAGTCTTGTATTTGGTTTTTGTTTTCCTTTTCTTTCTTGATAAAATAAACTTTGTTTTATTATCATTCAACAGTGCAAATTCAGACACTCTTCCTATTGAGATAATATTAAGACCTACTGGACATCCTGCTATTCTTCTTATGGATCATGGAGAGGATTTAACTCACTTCTTGGTGCATATCAATGCTGGAATGATAAAAGCGACACCTATTCATGTTCTCTTATAAATAGATATCTAAAAACAAGCTGAAGGCTGAGTAAATCACATGGTTTACATTTTGTTCGATATTCATGCAAAACTTTACCAATAATCAGTATTCTTATTTCTCAGAAGTTTGTTTTTTCAGCATTATTTATTTTTTGAGAAGATTTGCCAGCATATTATTATACTTAAACTTAACTAAATGCTGCATGGAAAGCATTGTTCATTTTCAGGGTTATGGCTGCTATTTCTGTTCCATTTTCTTAATCATCTATTCACTTGGTGACTCTGTTGCTCATGTGCATATCTTATGGTGGTGGCGTGTATGTATTAATACTGAGTGTTACTTTTTTGTTCCAGTGGTACGCTCGAGATCAACTGTTCCAAGGACATCAAAATTCAGGGAGTTATCGGACCATGTACATCTTTAGAAAAGGTTGTCCAAGTAAATCTTGATGCTTCTGGATGATGGTATAGACTTCATATTTTCAGTTTTGTATAACAGTGTGTTGCTTGCTGTTGTGACACTTGCAGAAAGGAGCTCTTTGTGCTGATACGGTTGTAGGTCAGGGGAACACAACTTCATGGAGGATGTGTGGTCTTGATCGCAGTACTTGTTTGACTGTCTTTTTTGATATATCACCAAGTGAACGGTCAAGCCAACCAGGAATTCCAAATCCACAATTATATATACAGTTTTTAACAAAGTATCATACAGCTTCCATTTCGGTTCTCTCTTTTGGAATTCTGCTACTGTTGTGGTGAATGATATTTAACGGTCATTTTCCTGCAGCTATCAGAATCCTGAAGGTCAGATGAGGCTACGAGTTACAACTATCACTAGGAGATGGGTGGATGGTTCTGCCAATACGGAGGTTAGTTATAACATGTTATTATTCTTTTGTTATATTTCTCTGATTGTAGATCAGAAAATCCATAAGAGTTGAGCCTTGTTCGAAAGTTTATGCAAGCCCAACTTGATATATACTATAGAGCTTGTAGTTCTTATATATGTGGTTTTAATCATCATCATGATATGCTTGATTTCCATATTGAAGAATACTTTTGTCTTGGATGTAAAGAATATTGGAGATATAAGAATACCTGATTAAATTAATGCTAGGTGGATGAAATATGGAGGTGGTGGCCTTATAGGTCTAAGACAGTGGCCAACATGTGGGTGAGGGCCGGGCTTTGGGGATGTGGCTGCAGGAGGTCGGCATGTGGATGTGGATGGTGTTGGGTTTTTTCATGAGGAATATCCCCCAGTAGTGGGCTGTGAGGACATTGCAAAGGCAAAACAAAGATAAGGGTCAAGAAGAGAGGAGAATAAGGTCATTATTAGAGATTGTTTAGATTGTATATTGATCACTGTGCACTCTTTTGTTTTTAGATTCACTGCTGTATTTATTGTATGAGAGAGAGAGAGAGAGAGAGAGAGAGGATAGTTATCATAAATGAAAAGTGTTTTGTTAATATGGATGCACTTATATATGTATATATATATTCAGTATTGGCTTTGTGGCTGGGGTCACATATATACCAAGGGTGGCCAATCCTTCCCCTGGAATCATTGGGGTCTTGCTGCACAGGTGTGGTTTAAGTCTGCTTTTCCTTAGCTTAAGCTGGGCCTGAAAGGAGACTTACTCATTTTGTCTCAAGTCAGCCTGGTGGCCCATTTGTAGTGTAAGTTGCTCTTACGCTTAACCTTTCTTGGAAGTTTTGCTGAATGATGATCCTCGGCGTTGCAAATTTGATTTAGTAACAGAGTCTTAAGCAATGAAGAATTTGGTTTACTTGCCTTTTAGGCTGTGAATTTTTGGGCCATTTCTTGCTTTGTTAAAGCACTGCATCTTTGATGTGTTGATCAAACTTGTACATGTATCAGCATTGCATACAAGCAAGTTTGTTGCTTGCATGATTGTGCAATGTTAAAAAGAGTTTTGCTAGGAAGTTTTGCAAGACTTCAGAACAAGTAAATGAGATCAAGTTTCTAGGTTACATAGTTGTTGATTTACTTTTGAGCTAGCCTACTAGAGCATCTTTACATGTCTATCAAGAATATGCCTCTCCATTAGCCATACTTATCTTGCTTATCATTGAAATACATATTACATTTATGATTACTTGTTTGCTTATGTGAAAAATTGCTGCATGTGCAGGAATTGGTTGAAGGGTTTGACCAGGAAACTGCAGCTGTTGTTTTAGCAAGATATATATCCTTGAAGATGGAGATGGAGGTAAACTACCGATTTCACATAGATTTGTTTGCATACTTTTACATAACACTTCCCAAGAAATCAATATAGGGTGTTGTGCATGTAAAATTCAATTTTATATTTTATTTTAAGATCTTCATTATCTGCAACAATTTGGGTGCATCCATAAATATGCTGTATTTATCTAATATCTGCAAAATTTTGTTCATGAAGTTATGCTCTAATTTTCCAGATTTTATCACTAATGGTTTTGTATCTCTATGTTTATCGACCAAGAACTTCATTACCTTATTTCCATGCAAAGCTTGCAAAACTAGACTAGGTGGGTTCTAGTTTGTATGGTGAACAAAATATCGACAATAATATTTTATGGTACTCGCATTTTCCTCTAAAGATTGCTTGTGCTTGACCCTCTGCAAATCATGTAGGTCTTATGTAGTAATTGTGATTTGTCTGTTTTTCCAGGAAGAGTTTGATGCAACAAGATGGTTAGACAGATCCCTCATCCGCCTTTGCTCGCGATTTGGTGATTATAGAAAAGATGATCCTGCATCATTTACATTGCATCCAAATTTCTCAATATTTCCACAATTTATGTTTAATCTTCGGCGATCGCAATTTGTACAGGTGACATATTGTATAATTGCTATGAACTTTGATAACTGTTTGATGTAATGTTCTTGAAATACTTTCTTGCTGCAGGTTTTTAACAATAGTCCGGATGAGACTGCTTATTTCCGTATGTTGTTGAATCGGGAGAGCATTACCAATTCTGTTGTCATGATTCAGCCTTCACTGCTTTCATATTCTTTTAATTCACCACCTGCTCCTGCTTTGTTGGATGTAGCATCTATATCAGCAGACCGTATACTATTGCTTGATGCCTATTTCAGTGTTGTTATTTTTCATGGTATGACAATTGCTCAATGGCGCAACATGGGCTACCAGAATCAGCCAGAGCATCAGGTAAATTGGTGGTGGTTACCATTTTGTGTACTTCAGTGTAGTGGAATTCTGGTGCATAATGTGTTTGAGTTACAATTGGATTAGTTGGAAGTTGCATGGTGTTAAATTTTGCTTTGTGGTCACCATCTGTAAATTCTTAGCAACTTTTTGTCATGTTAAAGATGTTCAATTTCAGCAGTCCTTGTAGAATCTTATAACTTAAGTTTGTTGCTTTAATGATTTCTTGAGAATTAGGCTGTACTGCTGTCAATTTAATCACAAAAATCGGGTGCTAGAACCCTGCATAAATCAACAAGTCTCAAAACCCACTCCACCTATTGGTCAAATCTAATGGTCATAAATCCTAGCAGTTAAAGAAACCAAAATGTCAGAACAGAATAGACTTCTGATATGGACAATAATTGCACAATGTGGACAGCCCATAACCTAATATTTCCCTGTAAAACCTTCCACTAATGTTCTCCTAAGACTTCATTTCTTTTCACAAAATTCAGGTATTCATTTTTGTGCCATGATTATCAACAGGTAGCTTGACCTGCCATCTTCTTATCACTTGTTTCTTCACAGTCTTCATGGATGTATAAGCAAGCAGCTTCTACATCTCAGTCATAAGTGAAGGTGCCTGTTTATGCAACTCTGCATAGTTGTTTTCCACCAAGATTTGACAAAGGGGGCATTTCAACATTAGCATGATTGTTGATTTGTTAACGCTCTGACAAGACATCATTCAACCTCTGTCAGGCATTTGATCTTTCCCTTCGAATATATTCATGTCATGCTTGCCATATGTTGAAAGTTGTCTTCGTTAATGGAGCATTCATTGGCTACTCCTCTAATTCATCTTTGTCAAAAGATTGGAAAGTCAAAGATATACTTTGTTTTAGTGAGAGTGTGGTGACTTTGGTAATTCATTTGTTCCAAAAGTCTCACATGAGCAATTCTGAGTTTACCAACAATTATTGCATATTGTTAGAAACAAGGTTGCCTAAGTCAGGGAACTAGACGGCCCTGCCTACTGCTTCAGTTGAGTTCAAACATGTTTATTTGTTAGCCTTCTTTTGTATTGGTGTATTTTCAGTTTCTCTTTCCTTTTGTTTACCTTATTATTGGCTTTGTTCTACTACAAAATATTTAATGATGTAATGCATTTCATCATATTTGAACTCAAAATGGTTGTTTATTCTGTCCGGAGGGAATACTGAAATAGGTTATTACTAGCTGGTGTAAATATTTCCTTTGCTTTATGCAATTTTAAAACCTTTATTTCCTATGGTAGAAGTGTACTTCATTGTTATTAGACTTATGGTCGTTGATCGCTCTATCCTGTTGAGGAATGGTAATACATGAAGCTGGTAGCTAGCAAAAAGGATAAGCTTGTTGGTTATTATTTGTGGTGTATATTGGTGCTTTTCACTAGCTATATGCTAGAACCATCAATCACATTAATGATTTAGTTGTCATATGTGCTTTTTTCTTTGAAATTGGTCTGTAATAGTGCAGGCAACTCCTATTCCATTGAATAATTTTGCTCTGCTATGTAACTGTGCCTGTTCAGTGCAGTGGAGTTGTTGCATTAACTTAAATATTATATAATATATGTGTATGCGTGTTATGTGTGTTGATATCCGGATCCTCACTAGGTTTCTTCTTTACTAGTGAATCATTTTAAATGTATGTTTACACATTGATCTGTAAAAGTGGATGTCTGGTTAAGAGAAAAAACTATGAAGCATCATGCTTTGAGAACTGTGTATAATCTGCTCCTGATTTACACATAGTTCTATACTCAATGTTTACATTCATGAGGCTATCTAGTTTTCTTTTAAAGATGGTAAACTTGCTGTCATCAAACTGAGCTTTCAGGAATAATTTTCTTGTATTTTGTTGTGTGATCTACAGGCCTTTGCTCAACTATTGCAAGCTCCTCAAGACGATGCACAGATGATCATTAGAGATCGTTTTCCTGTTCCCAGATTAGTTATTTGTGATCAACATGGCTCACAGGTCTGCATTTTTATTTTATTTTATTTGGTCTTTATCTTTCAATGCGCTCAGTGATGTTAACTTATTCCTTGCATGCTGTCTCCAAGATGCATCATTTGCCATGCTTAAATCAACAGACTTGTCTTGTAATTAATCTTTCTTTGACTGCAATAATCCTTAATTCAACTTGGGGGTTGATGTATTAATTTGAAAATAAAAACGTGGACAACTTGTTTCTTGGTGTTAAATAAACTGATGTTTTTCAGATGGTAAGCGAATTTCAGTTTAAGGTTTGATGAATTGTCGTCTAGAAATCATTTTGCTACATATTATTTGGTTCTGAAAAGACCTACTGGGCTTGCCCTACTGCTGATTCTTCTGCTTGTAATTGTTTGCTCTGCAGGCAAGATTTTTGTTGGCAAAGTTGAACCCATCAGCTACATATAACTCTGCACATGAGGTGGCTCCAGGCTCGGATGTCATCTTCACAGACGATGTCAGTCTTCAAGTATTCTGTGAACATCTTCAGAGGCTGGCTGTTCAGTCATGAGAAACATGCATGCAGATGCCTTTTCTATTTGTTTGTTGGTTATCTTATTTGGGTTGAGGTCGTTTCTAGATGCAAGTTATTCTCTGTTTTCCCAGCGTTCTACACTGCTCGTCAAATATTCTCAATATCAAGCCATCTTCCCATTGACAAATAATTATAATCTGTGCATCAAATTCTTTTTGATTTTGGATGATGCACCGTGCATTCTTACAGGAACAAAGGCATAAGAGAGCTGGCTGTTTTGCTATACTTAAAGTTGAGAGAACGATTTGAGCTACTCATGATCTCAGTTTGTATGTTTGATATCGAAGGAATTTATATCTTTTGTATTTGGATCTGAGCTATGGTACTTCCTAGGCTGAAATTATAGAGCAATGGCCATGTCTTTTACTACCTTTAAGATGGCTCTCTCTGGTGAAAGCCCCAGGCTGAAACTAGGGTGAAGGTGGGATCACACGAAACCAACCCAACCATCTGAAGCTATAATATGGAAAAAAAATGAAGAGGCATTATAAATGAATAATTAAGGCAAGGCAGGAACTATATAGTTTTAAGAGGCTGAATTTCAATAAATTAGAATTTGTATTTTTGTTTGGTATGAAGAACGGAGTGAGAAAGAATGGGTAGAAAGGGAAGGATGAATGAAGGAGATGATGTATAAATCTTCTATCCTTTCATATTAGGTGAAATATGAAGCATGAAAATATATTTTTTTTTTATTTGATAGAGGAAGAATGAAAAGAAAGATGGATGATATTTGTATAATAATTTTATTAAATTATTTTTTAATAAAAAATATTATTATTATTAATTTATAATATCTGTTTATATTAAAGAAGTAGACAATATATAAATTTATAATCTTTATAATTTATAATTATATAAAAAATATATAAATATTTAATTTTAATTTAATTTAATATATAATTTTGTTAATTAATTATTAATGAATCAATTATATATTAATTAAATAAATAATTAAATAATTTATAATTTAATTTAAATAGTTGATTAATACTATACAAATAGTTAATTAAAAAAGAGTATATATAAATAAAGAAATAGAAGATAATTTTAATTATTTTGATATTAATTATAAAAATATTTTAAAATTAAAATAATTTATAAGATTATTAATAGTATATGATTAATAATATATATAAAAATAATATAAATGAAAAATGAAGAAGTGTTATAGTTTTATTAAAAAAAAATAATTTTGTCAATGAAGAAATTCATCTATCAATATTTCACTATCTTTTTTTGCATCCTTCCAATTTAGCAACCAAATGTAGGAGTAAGATTACCATGGATAGTGGTAGAAGCATGTGTTTGAATTAATTGTGCAGTAGGTGTTTTATAACTGTGTCATGTGGATTTGAAATACCAATTCGATGTTGATGGTTGTTTGTATTTGCAATGTAAAAGTGACATGGTTGGAGTGGTTGACTTGTGGGAAAAGATGATGTGGCAGCATGAAAGGTGCCTTCTTATGGTCTCATGAGTGCTAATCCTCTGTGCGCTCGCGCGGCACCGTAAAACATAATGTAGCTATGGATGGCCTCAAACAACATGGGCGGTATTTATGGCACGGCTTGTGCTTGTGCAGATGTTGATTAATGGCTGTCCATCCTCCTATGATGGCAGCTATCTTATATAAGCCATCGGCCAGTCAGCCGTTTCCCAATTTTCTTTAGTTTTGAATTATTCGATCATATAATTAGCTGCTCTGCTCGTCCATTCCCTTCCCAAAACCTAGCCGCATGCAAACTACCCCTATTTCCTTGTCACAAGCTCTCATGTCGATTGTCAAGCCCTTGTTTGGCTCATTCCAACTCGTCGCGTCTATGGTTTCTGTAGTAGGAAAGGATGGAAACATCAACAAAGGCTATTGTTTCTATAGTCGGAATACGAAAACCATTAATTAAATTTTACCATATTGTCCTTTTGCATAGAGTTTATGGATGCAAATTAATTCTTATGAAATTCAAAAGGATATCCATCTTAGTAACTTTATCACGATCGGCTTGGATGGAAAAAAAGAATCAGAAAAAGATTGCAGCTTGCATGAGATCACTTAGTACTAGCAGTATTTCGGAGCTTATAGAATGAAAGATGTTGTGGACCGCCACCTCGGTCTTGACCGACTATATAGCCAAGGTAAGTAAGAGTTAGTCATAATCATCTTTAAGACTTAGCTCGGATCTCGATCAGAACCATGGTATCCTCTCAGGTCGGCCCAAGCCGACCTCCGGCTATGATGCATAGTAGTCTTTGTTAACTGATCTTGCACCTCTTTCAATTCAAAAAAGTTCAGATAAGAAAGAATATCTCCATGATTGGATCATGTCTCAAATAAAAATAACTCTCCACCAGCTTAATCTACGCACAACAATCGAAAATTGACTAGACTCTATGACGTGTACGATTCTAACTCCACCTCTATAAATAGAGGGGCATGGGAACCCCCAAGGTAAGCTCTCGAAAGACCGCGAAATGCTCTCTTTTACTGTTGTTCTTTAATTCCAAGCTAACTTGAGCGTCTGAGGGTCCACACTGAAAAATCTTTCGATCAGAGACTTGTTGTGCAGGTCCAGCTCTGAATCTCAGGAGGGCTCCATCTCATCACTAGTCGAGGACTTCACCTCCTCTTCTGCGGAGGATACTTCCACCTCATATCTAACCAAAGGCTCCACCTCATCCCTAAATGAGGACACCTCCACCTCATCCCTAGATGAGGATACATCCATTTTATATCCAGTCAAATGCTCCACTTCATCTTCAGATGAAGACACCTCCATCTCATCCCCAGATGAGGATAGATTCACCTCATACCCAGCTAAGTCCTCCACCTCATTTCGTCGAGGACTCTTTCACCTCATCCTCCACAGAAGATCTCTTTGCTACATCTGCTTTTGGAAAGACAAAGTCCGACCTTATCGGCTTAGATTTTGGCCATAATAAAAGGAATAGTAGAGTATTCTTGGGGAAGAACATGCTGAAAAAGGAGCAAGGAGAGGTTTATTTCTTTCTGATGATTGGAGTCACCTTGGAAATTAATTGAAAGGCCAGGGAGATTCGCGTGTCTTTCTCCTTTTGTAACTTGATTCTATTATAGCTCCGTGACCTTCTTTATTCCACATTTAAATATTTTTCTTAATAAAATTTGGTAGGCTTCAGGCTTCCCTTTCCATTAATACATTACAATAGTAATGATAGTACATGATAGAAGTAGTAATGGTAATGGTAACAGCAGAGTAGGACTGTGTGAAAAATAGCGTAGATAAGTCATTAATCTTTCCCCAAATTATTTGAATCCTACCTAAATATGAGATTGAAGCCAAGAGTTTTGCTACGGTATTTTTTTATAATATTTTATTATAAAAGATATAGTATAGATATTACACAATATGATTTTATATATTTTATTATTTTTTAAAATAATATTTTATTATTTTTTTTTTCTTCTCCACGACTCCTTCGTCAATCCACCTTTCTCTACTTCTCCGCACCCACTCCCCCTTTCCGGTGCCACCGCGGCTGCTCCAAGTGGTCCAGTGCCCGCGACTCCTCTCCTCCAGTCCTTTGCCCGTGTCTCCTCCATCTCCCTCCATCAGCTTCTTTGCACCCCACACCCACCTGCAACTCGTCCACCCCCAGTCTGCGCGCGGTCCCCTCCGCCCTTGATCCACAACCCCCCCCCACCCCGATGCCCTCCCACGCTGCCCATGTTCTCTCCCTCCCACCTTCCCTTCGGCACCTCGCGGCTTCTCCATGCCACCCCCTCTCCTATGGTCACCACCCTCCCCCAAGGCCGCCTGTGGCTTCTCCGCGTGGCCCTCCCACATGCCCCCACGCTCGGCCACCTGCAGGTCGTCGGCCCCATACCAACCACCCGTGGGTCACTCGCCCCCCCCCCCCGCCCACCCGCCTATGGTCACCATCCCCCCCAGATCGCCCGCGGTTTCTCTATACGACGCCCCTCCGCCCACCTGCGGTCACCCCCCCACCCCCCCCGGCCACCCACAATTTCTCTGTGCGACCCCACCCTCGAGGCCACCCACGGGTCGTCCGCCCTCTGTCCGCCTATGGTTACCACTCTCCGGCCTCAGTCTCTGCCACCCGCAATCATCCCGCTCCCCCACTCGACGCCGGTGCCTGTGACTTCTCCACCCTCTGTCCATGCCCTCCGCTACCCATGGCTCCTCCACCTTCGTTGGCCAGAAAAGATTTTTTGAAAAAAAATTAATTACAAAATTTGCCATCAATTCAATGTTGAAACATCTTTGCTCTTTGAAATATTTACCACATCAGTCATGCACATTAGCATTTTAATCAGTTGAAATTCGAATTGATCTATGTTTAATTTAACGATCAGAAATATATATACGGTAAAAAAATAAATATTTTTTAAAATACTGAAGCAAAACCCTGGAAATCAGTGATCCCAACATGTAAAGCATAGTATAAGTAGGTTTCAGATTCATTACATCTCCTGGAAAGAAGACACGTACGTGCATTTTATGTGTTCTGTAAAAGGGAAAAAACCGCATGTTATGTTTCTTTCCTTTTATTAATTTCTTGATTGAAAATTCTCTTGCTCGACAAAAGCTAGCTACGAGGTCAAAAGCAACCTCATGGGGCATGTGGGAACCGGGGACGCACGTATATCCGGATGACTTTCAGCCACACGAACCCAGAATGCTGAAGGTACTTAATTACTGCTGTTCATTTCGTGCGAATGCATAGCCGTAACAGTGACTGCCAGTATGAAACACACACACTCTCTCTCTCATCATTCGGGTCCTTGTCAACATTTCGCGAATATATAGTCCTAACAGTAACTGCCATTACCAAACAGACTCTCTCTCTCTCATCATTCGGGTCGCTGTGGACAAAGACCGGATAAGCATTGTAGTAGTGACGGATGGAGATGCCTTTGTCTTATTCTCTCGCGTATATGATTAGCATCGTGGTGGTTGCCGGATGTGCGCCGAAGCGGGGTCAAAATAGTTCATGCCTCAATAATGGCGACGCATCTCAACCGCCATCGTGATGGAGAAGCGTTTCCCACCATCCTTGTGAAGCCGTCCACCTACTCCTAAATAATGTTCCCAGATGATATCCCTTTATTATTACAATAGGAATGGCCCCTTTCTCTTTTTCAAGCCTTCCTGTTGGTAAACAAGAAACACCTTTTCTTGCCGTCGCGTGGCTCGTGGGGTTAGTCGTTTGCAATCCTCGAGCCGGAAAAATGAATTCATCCAACCGAAAGGGAACCGTTTCTATACATTAAGGTGACCAATGGATCCAGATGGAGGTTATGACTTGAGTGATGGATTGAAGGAGGACTCGGGCCATTTGCCTACTAGAAGAAGATCTAGAAAGATGCATGCATAACGAACATCCTGTAAAAAAGAGAAGGAAAAAAGCGAGAGAAAAATTGAAGGTTGCCAGCTGGTTAAGCTGGTAAGTGTCGGTTAAATTTGACCTGGGTGGGGAGGATATGTCATATGTGGTTAAATTTATTCATATATGATACCCAAAACCGACTGGAAGGGGAAAGAATGTCCTCCGTCACTCAATGAGAGAGGAGATACGGATCAACGAGCAAATCTCAGTGAAGGCGGAGAGAGCAGAGGAATCATCGATCGAACCTTCGTGAGCAGATGCCCGGCCGGCTTGTCTAAAGATTCGATCAAACCAGCCAATCGATGAAGCCACCTTTCACTCCTCTGTAGCAAGCCGCAACGTGCTGTACGTATTATCTTTACTGGGATTCGATCGAAACAACTAAACGATGATGCCACGACTCCTCTGTAGCTGGCCCCGACGTGCAGTATCTTAGATTCGATCAAACCAACCAACCGATGCAGCCACGTACCACTCCACTGTAGCTAGCCGCAGCGGGCTGTATATATCTCTACTTAGACCTAGCAAGTACGCTGTTGCACGGTAAGAAAACTGCATATACGTACAATCGACCAGATGCAAGTACTTTTGGAGCGATTTTCTATTAGTTTTTTTAAACCCGGCGGATCTCCCGGGGGCCTGCCCAGTTTATTCATGTGCCGTGCATGCACCATGTGATATGTTCCCTGCAAGTGGCAGTTGAAGAATTGGCCTTAAAGATCTACATGACGGGCTCCTATATGTACGGGGATATGCGTGGACATCTTCCCCTTACTCATCGCAGCTATTGTTCTACCTGCAGACAAGAACATCGGAACAACCATCTCAGATTATAGGTGATGATGATGGGGTTTGCACCCATGAGCTGACTTCATCTGGCTTGTGCATGAAGGAGCAAAAGATTCAGAATAAGAAAAAGATAAATAACAAAGCAAATATGAGACGATATATATATATATATATATATATATATATATAAGAGAATTTGAATATACTGTCAATTGGAGGAAAGAATATGAAAAATATATTAAAAAAAAAAAGAGAGAGGAGGATTTGTGATGCATACTTATTCGTATATAGAAAAAAACGAAGGCAAGAACAACCGATACTGCAACCAGACATGGAGCATCATGGAAGCTGTTCGGGTGCGTGAGCGATAGATGCGTGCGCACACTGTGAACCTGCCTGTTCTACCCAGGACGTCACTTGGCGCCGAATGGATAAGTGAAAAGAAAAGAAAATAATGCAGGCGATAGTTTTGTTAGAGTTCTATTTAACATAAAAAAATTAAAAAAAATTTATCTTTAATTTTAAGTTATTTAAAAATATTAAAATTTTATTTTTATTTTGAATAACTCTTTTGGAAGAGAACGTTGGTTTCTGAAGAAATATGATATTTTTTAAATATCATCTTTTCGAAACCATATCGCGTGTCTCTGTGGTAATCCAAAGTCTAAATGGATCCGATTGTTTTGGAATTAACCAAAAAATACCGATCTCTTTGCTCTTCTCTTCTGTGCTCTGTCAGAGACAATCACATCTTTTCCTCTTCTTCTTTTTCCACTTTCTTTTATAAATTGGGTATTTAAAAGAAATCTTTACTTTTATTAATTAGACATCTAAAGGAAATCTTTGGGTCTAGCTCCCAATGACCGTCCTCATTAAAAGAAGATTGGATTAAGCCGGATCATTGTACCTTAGGAATAGACGAATCATGTTCTTAGGATCATGTTTCACACATCTCAATTCAGGCAAGATCTTTCAGTCTTTTATTTCTTTTAGTATTCTATTTTTTTTTATTAAATCTATATTAAAATCATATAAATAATAATAGTAATTCCTAGATGTTTTGATTGATTATTTCCAACATGTTTAGCATTAGTCTGACTAGTGAATGCCTCTCGGCTTTAGGGCCAAAGAATGATTGATCTTCTTCTGTGATCGTATTTTATATGGCTTTCAAAATATGATGAACCTATCCCAATCACAAAGCTGATACCATGCTTTGAAAACTACATAAAAATACGGTCTAATGGTTGATGTTGTAAAAGAAGGTCGGTCATTCTTTTTGCACGAAAAATACAATCTACCTCTTACCCTCTCCTCATCACATCCCATTCTTTCTCAGCCTCCTTAGGATTAGGTGGGTGGCCAGATTGGTAATATGATCCGCATCGCCGAGTTCACCAGCGACTATATTGAGATACATGCCACCATGCAGCCTAATCTACACCATTGTCAAGAACTTCCGAGCCCTCACGTTCACTCAGTCCTAGGAGCGCATGGATAGCTTCTCCATAGATCTAAGAGAATTATCGGATCGACTACTCAACTGTTGTGACTAAAAGCTCATGGCTCGGTATGTGAGGTATTATCCACTCTGATTTATGGGCCTCACAGTTTTATCCTTTAAAAGATGCTTTATGTGAAAAGGATGATCTTTTCCTATATAAATCAAAATCTCCTTAATTCACAATCAATATAGGACTAATGATGCCCTTCCTTCCATACCACAATATATATTATGGTATATGTGGGAGAGTATCATTAATCCTACATTGGTTATGAGTCAAGCAGAATTCTGACTTATATGAGATGGGACCTTTTCTCTCTTGTGAAGTACCTTTTAAAGAACAAAATCGTGAGGCCGCATGTCATAGTGTTAGAGGCTGAAGCAGACAATGCCTCACTTATGTGGGAGTGGCCGAAGACTGACCTGTCCGAGTCACGAGCTCTTGACCACAACATTGGCTCCCATTGTTGGGTTGACGTGCCTCCGACAAATTATGGTGCATCTCCCACAACCTTATCCAGAGTTTTCGTTGACTGAGGGGCCATATTGTGGTGTTGGTGGGAGAGCATCATTAGCCCCACATTGGTTATGAGTCAGTAGAAACTCTAACTTATATGGGATGTGATATTTTTTTTCTGTGAGGTACTTTTTAAAGGATAAAACTGTGAGACCCCATGCTATAGTGTTAGAAGCCGAAATGAATAATAATATCTCACGATGTTGTCGTTAGGACACCGTGATTATCAAATTAATTCTGATTTTAAAAAAAAATAAAAATATGTAGAAAGTAGTGAGTCGGATCGAATCCACAGAGAAGGCAGTGCTTTTGATTTGAAAATTTTGATTTTTTTAAAAGAAAAAAAAGATTTGCCAAATTAATTTAAATTAAAAAATAAAAATTAAAAGTGCAAAAAAAATAAACTTGGTACTAAGATCCACTAATTAGATCTTAGCTTCTATTTGCAATAAAAATAAACAACAAAAATTTAAAAGTACATAAAAATAAATTTTGTATTAATTAAAATTGAAGTTCAATTATAAAAAATTTAAAAAATAATAAAATAAAATAAATAAAGATTTAAAGTTGATCGGTATAGTCTCGTCGAAAAGATAGTTGATGACCTCTCTTTCTTTCTTCAAACTCCATGGAGCAAACTGACTTCTTTCCTTCTTCTCTTTGGATCCCTACATCTCTCCTAATTTTTTTATTTTTTCTATTATTTTTTGCATATTCTCTTGTTCTCGGACTTCCTTATTTATAGGTGAATTTTTTTTCTTTTTTTGATAGAAATCGAAGTATCAAAAGCCTTCAAATTGTGTCTATCTCGCGTCCCTACGTTCTGGCTGTCAGATCTTGCATTAATGCTTCAGATCGCATCAAAAAATCACTTCTCTACTCCTAATCATGATCGAAAAGGATATCGCCATCGGATCACCTCTAAAAATTGTTCTGGACCATTGATCAGTGCAAATAATCTCTTCTGTTAACCGACAACAAACCAGAGTCGTTAGATCTTGTCCCAGATCGAAGCTCGATCATCAGATGGCGCAATGAAGCTTTCAGAATTCTTTTCTCAATCGAATTCATTCTTGTCCATTGGATCAAATGTCAGAGTGAAGCGCAGTCGTTGGATCATGCAGTTGAAGTGAGCCACCACCGCTTGATATGGGATGGAGTGATTTAGACCATCCAATCCCATGCAAAACCAATTGCAACCATCCGTCAGCGCAAAATCGTATGGACCGATGAAATTGTGCTGTGGATCCGCCCCTGATTTCATGGACCAGTCGGTCGGTCCATCGTGCATCAAAAACTTTTTAAAATAAATTTTGAATATTTTTACTTGATTTTTGCTCCGATTTTATGCTTGAAAAATAGAAAAAAATATAAATTATTTTTTTTAATTTTTTAATTATTTTAATGCTTAAATTGCTCAATCAGCTTGACATCTATTTTTCATAAATATGCTCTAAGTTTATATATTTTAAAATTATTAATTTTTGTAAGGAAAGCCAATTTAGTAATGAAAGTAGGGTTTTTAGAAGATGTTAGCATCATTAATTACCTAAAATATTTAAAATAAATATACAAATATACGACTTATCACATCTCCCAACTTACTCATTGCTAGTCCCTTAGCAATGCAATAAAAGTATCATCATATTTTATTAAGATCCTCTTTTATAAAAATAGATCTAGGATTGAAAATTGTTTAATAAGTATCGCCAACTAAGCATTAAGTTTTGGAAGCAAATTTTGTAGTCAGTATAATTGAAAATTTTCTTAGAATTCATCTAATGATTTACAGCACTTATGCTTGTAATAGCTAACTTAGTATTTGGGTGCTAGCTTGTAAAAGATAAATGTATTTTCTCTTATCATCTATTTTGGTTAATTTTCTATACACTCCCAAATTAAGCTCATGAACTAAGGTAGCTTTTACACTATTTTTTTGTTCTTAGATGAAAGGTGAAAATTATGTAGTTGTAGGATATTCACTTACATGATGGGCTGGGCTAGCATAAATAGAATAAATCTCTTGATAATTGGAAGGTGGTGTGTATTGCGCAGAAGATTATTGACCTAGGGTTAGAAACCGATCTAACTTCTGGAGAAGAAGGTCGATTTTATTTATCAGGTTCAAGTCAATCTTAGAACTAGAGTCTGATTATTTGATCTCAAAGATTTCTGTCCACTTTTGGTGAGGAATAATGAAGCATGATTGATCGAGTATTCACTCAAAATTTCAAACAAGATATAGGCTTCATTCTCATTCTTACTCATGAATGCACCTCCACAAGATGCATCTACCATCTATCTATACTGGTCACCTAAATCCTCATAAAAGATTTAAATAATTTACCACTTAGATAGACTATGGTGCGGGCATTTTCTAAGAAGTTTCTTAAGTCTTTCTCATGATTCATAAATTTATTTTCCTAGAAGCTGAGCAGATCCAGTGATGGCTCGTCTCATGGTGTTAATTCAACCTATGGGATAGAATTTTTTAAAAAACTCATGCTGCATTTCAATCTAAGTTCAGATTGATCTTTCTATTGTGCCAAGCCAGTACTTGATTGTGTCCTTAAGTAAGAAGGAGAATATAATCAGTCCAAGTGCATCATCAGTAAAATTTTGGATCTTCATCATGGAATAAATTTTTAAAAACTCATCTAAATATTTGTAAAGATCTTCATTAGTGTTCCTATAGAAAGATGGAGCATCTGGATTGTGGTCGACTTGATCTCATAATGGCTTATAGGAATATTAGATAAGTAGATCCAAATTGATGGATTATAGGTGGAGAAAATAAAATATTCCTTCATCTGCCTCGGTGGTTCTCCAGGATTTTTAGTCATTTGAATGTCAGGTTTAATGTGAATTAACCATTCAATTTCAAGATTGGATTTAACTAGGTCAGAAAAAAGAGATCTCCTACCATGCATGTACTAGTGCAAATCCTAATATATGTGGTTCAGATTTTTTTTTTCAATCATAAGTAAGTTAGCAAACAATTAAATCGAGACACCTATGAGTTTCTTAAACCTAACAGTTCGATATAGAGTGGCTCAACTTAGATGCAAGTTAGGTCTGTTCTCACTTCCTTCAACTAGTCAGGTAAGAGGTGAGGTCGTGGGAGTCTTCCCGTTGCTTGCCTTAGACACCAATTAGATTAGCTAGGTATGCTAATGGAACCAATTAAATAACCATGAGTTCACTTAGGCTTAGCCTTTTTAACCTCTTTCCTTAGACACCAGTTTCAGGAGTGAGTCCAAACTTACTTTGTACTTGACTTCACCATAATATTCGAACTGAACTCAATGATCCTAGGGGTCAACGTCTACTCAATTTTAATTAGGCTTGGGTTAATGCATCATACTGGTTGGTTATTTTTGGATTAAGAAAGGATGATGAAATCTTCACCTTATCTTGTTATTCGATGTTGCCCTTAAGTTGATTTGAGATGAATATACACAACCAATTTCAAACAAGAGGTTCTATGCAACTAAATTAGATGCATGAAATTAATCAAACTTGAAAGCTTACCTTGTCTCCAATGATCATTAAAAGTAAATCTAAGATGATGAATGCTTTCAAATAATTGAGTTTCTACTCTTGTCATGTGATTTTTTTTTAGGTTCAAGTGGGTTATTTTGAGGTTAATTTGAAAAAAAAGCAAGTAATACTAAAAAGAAAGAAAATCTAGGGTTAAGGTTGATCTCATCAAGCAAAATTGAAAGCTTTTTATCTCTTTTTTGATTTTTTTTCTTATTTTTTCTGTAAAAAAAGATAAAAAAATTAGTAAGCTATATTTATAAGAAAAAATCAAAGAAATCAAATGTTAAAATTGGTGCGTTCTCCGACAACGGCACCAAAAATTGATATCTCATGATATTATCGTTAGGATACTATAATTATTAAATTAATTTTGATTTTTTAAATAAATTAAAAATACATAGAAAGTAGCGAGTCGGGTTGAATCTATAGAGAAGACAGTATTTTTGATTTGAAAATTTTGATTTTTTAAAAGAAAAGAAAGATTTGCAAAAGTGATTTAAATCAAAAAATAAAATTTAAAAGTATGAAAAAAATAAATTTGGTACTAAGATCCACTAATTAGATTTTAGCTTCTACTTACAATAAAAATAAAGAACAAAATTTAAAAGTACGTGTATAAAATTAAATTTTATATTAATTAAAATTAACATTTAATTATAAAAAATTTTAAAAAATAATAAAATAAAATAAAATTGTAACAAAGATCTAAAGTTGATCTGTGCAGCCTCATCGGGAAGATGGTTGATGACCTTTCCTTCTTCCTTCAAACTCTGTAGAGTAAATTGGCTTCTCTCCTTCTTCTCTTTGGATCCCTACACCTTTCCTAATTTTTTTTATTTTTTTCTTATTTTCTCTATTATTTTTCTTCATATTCTCTTGTTCCCGGATCCTCTTATTTATAGGTGATTTTTTTTTTATTTTCTGATAGAAATCAGAGTCCCAAAAGTCTTCAAATTTATGTCTATCCTGCGTCCCTATGTTTTGGCCATCAGATCTTACGTCAGCGCTTCAGATCACATCAAAAAATCACTTCTCTTCTTTTAATCATGATCAAGAAGGATATCAATCATTAGATCACCTTTGAAAATCATTCTGGATCGTTGATCAGCTCAAATCATCTCTTCTATAAACCGAAAGCGAACCAAGACCATTAGATCTCGTCCCAGATTGAAGCTCGATCGTCGGATGGCGCAATGAAGCTTTTGGAATTCTTTTCTCAACCAGATTCATTCTTGTCCATTAGATTAAATGCCAGAGTGAAACGCAGCCATCGGATCGCACAGTTGGAGTGGGCCACCACCGATTGATATGGGACAGAGTGATTTAGACTATCCGATTCCATGCAAAACCAATCGTATTCATCCGTCAGTGCAAAACCATATGGACTGGTGAAACTGTGCTATAGACTGCATCTCTGATTCCATGGACCAGTCGATCAGTCCATCATGCACCGAAGACTTTTTAAAATAAAATTTTGGATATTTTTGCTTGATTTTTGCTTGGATTTTATGCCTAAAAATAGAAAAAATATAAATTAATTTTTTTATTAAATTTTTAATTATTTTGATGCTTAAATTGTTCAATCAGCTTGACATCTATTTTCATAAATATGCTCTAATTTTATATTTTTTAAAATTATTTATTTTTATAAAAAAATTAATTTAATTATGAAATTAAGATTTCTAGAAGGTGTTAGCATCATTAATTACCTAAAATATTTAAAATAAATATACAAATATATGACTTATCAGATAATATCTCACATATGCGGAAGCAGAGACCAATCCGTTTGAGCAACGAGCCCCGACCACAACATATATATATTGACATATGATCTTGATAATAAAGAAAATAGTATGGACTAATATGGATTGTCATATAATTTTTAAAATCATGTGATTATCTAAAATTATATGATCTCTAAAATAATGTAGTATTCTTATTTATTATGGGATTTCGAAAATGACACGATTATCTAAAATTATGCTAACACTTCTCAAACTTAAGATGGAACTTTAAGTTCAGAAGTCAGATCACGAATGTACTCACAAGTTGACATGATAGTGAATCAAGAGTAGATGTGGTGGATCATAGGCTAAAATGATAGATCAAGAGCTGAGCAGTAGCATAGAGACTGATATGGCAAATTAGGAGCTATCATAGAAGCTCGAATATCGATGTACCAAATCAGGAGTTGACATAGCTAGTAACTCAGAAGCAAATATGGTAGGCTATGTCAAGCTGATGTGACAGCTCAAAATCTAATACGACAAATCAAGAGCTGGAATGGAAGCTTAAAAACTGATGTGGTATATTAGAAGCTGATTTAGCAACTCAGAATCCGATATGGCAAACTGATGAGTCAAGCTGATGTGATAATATAGAATTTGATATGATAGAGGAGAAGCTGATGTAGTAGCTTAGAAATTAATGTGGTAAATCTGAGAGCTGATGCAGCAAACAGATATGCTTGGCAATATTGATGTAGCTAATTGATGTGGCAGATTGATGTATCCACTAACATGGTTGATTGATGTGTCCACTAATGTGGCTGATTGATGTAACAAATTGGTGAGTCTATCAATATCTGATTGATATGATAGATTGATATGTCTGCTGATGTGGCTAATTGATATATTTGATGATGTAATTGACTGATGTGGCTAACTGACTTATTAGATGACATGGACCATTATGTCTAATTAGCAATTGATGTTGTTCTTACATTACAGTGACATGGAAAAACGATTGATGTGATAAACTTTCTAGCTAAGTAGATGATGACATGATAGGTTATCATGAATAGTCAACAATGATGTGGCTTGTCTATGCTAATAGGATAGAGTGATGTTTCGGTTATTATGACTGCTTTAGATAATGTGACTGTAAGAAGATATATAGAAGGTGGCAGTTACAGTGTGAAGAAGTGCTTAAAGAGAAGACAACTGAAGTTCGATGATCTTCACAGATGAAGATACCATGGAAGAGGAGCAAGAGATCTTGAATTGAGTAGTGAATGAGCTAGAGGCAGCCCGTGAAATCGGATACGGAGATAAAGGGACCAAGCGATGATGAGGAGAGATGATTGAAAATCTAAAGCTAAGGAGAAAAATGATGAAAAGGAGCTACGGATTCATTAGAAAATAAAGGATCCTCAGGTTTTAATCTGTCAAAAATGAAGGATTTATAAATCTATTGAAAAATAGAGGATCAGGATCCATAGAGAAACAGAGATTGATAGATCAGTAATGAGCAAAGCTTCTACATATGGCAATGATGGCCACAGCAAAGGAAGAAAAAATGACCACATCATGTTAGGTGACTGATGGCTTTGATACCATGTTAGATATTCACCGAAGAAGAGAAAAATAAGAGAGAATGAGAGAGAAAAATGGGTTCATATTTTTCTTCTATTATATTTATTACATCTCAGGATTACATGTACTAGTATATAGACTTTATATAAAAAAAATAATATATAGACAAAAATATTATGAATTGATATAGGTTGTCATATGATTTCTAAAATTATTTGATCTTCCTAAAATTATATGATTTCTAGAATTATGTGATCACCCAAAATCATACCAATAATTAGATTGAGATAGATTGAGATGTTGGGCCATTGTAATGGCAAGTTATTTGGTGACACTGTGGGCTCATCAACATCCTATGTAACTAACTCTTCATTTAATGAGTTGAGCTTTCAAAAGCCCTTGCTAGCTCTATTGTTTTTGCCTCTGCCTCATTGGATCTTTACTATCTGTTGGGGGATACCCACCGACCGACCGACCGACTATCGGAGGGCCCGACCGGCTGGCGGCCCGACCGACTAAGCCCGACCGACTAACCAACGGCCCGACGGACGACTCTGACTGGCCGATCGTCGGTCGGGCGACAGGCCGACGGACGCCATCAGCGGCTAACTACGGCCATTCCACGGTCCATTCCCGACCGACTAAGCCCGACCGACTAACCAACGGCCCGACGGACGACTCTGACTGGCCGATCGTCGGTCGGGCGACAGGCCGACGGACGCCATCAGCGGCTAACTACGGCCATTCCACGGTCCATTCCCGACCGACTAAACCCAGAGGTCTGGTAGCCGACCCACATGAAGCTCGCCGACCGACGGAAGAGTCCGACGCCACTCTGCTGGCCACCGACCTGGGGTCGGCCGACTCCACCAACCACCGTACGGTCGCCAGACGTTGTCAGCCCTGACACGGACATGCGGCACAATTACCTAGGGGCATTGTCCCGCCCGGGCCGGGTCAACCCTGGCGATTAGACGGCTACACGGCGACATGACGTTTTCACGGCGGCTCTGACAGTCTACAGTGAGTTGACAGTTCCTCACTTGTCCGCGCCATTAATGACGGCGCCATACCGTGCTCCACTATATATACCGGGGAAGGCAACAGTGCAAGGGGTCGATCCGCCCGTCTCTCCCACATACGCAGGCTCGCTCCTCTCTCTCTCTCTCCCTCTCTCTTTCTCAGAGCTCTCTGTCTGCATTTCACTGTTGCCCAGTCACCTCTCTGACTTGACCGTCGGAGGGTCCCCGCCGGAGCCGCCTCCGGTCAGTGCGGACTTCCTTTTGCAGGTGCACGCTTCCCGGCGATCGGGCGACGAGGCGATTGGCCGCAACAGATTGGCGCACCAGGAAGGGGAGCAGCATGACAAAGACAAGAGCTCAACGATCGAGAGTCACTGGGTCGGCCAGGCGCTCTTCCCGCCGGGAAGAAGCCTCCCCGCCTCCACCGGCGGCGGAGCCTAGCTCTCCGCGCCCTGCAGTGACCACGGAGGCCCAGATTGCGGCCATCGTACGGCAGATGACCGTACTGACCGACGCAGTCAAAAGCCTCCAGCAACAACCGGCGGCCCGACCTATGCCTTCCAGGAGCAGCCGCCGACGGCCGCGCCGACCCCTGTCGCCTCCATGCGAGCGCTCCCAACAGCGCTCCCACGGAGAGGAGGAGGGGCGACCACGGCGCGACGACCGACGGTCCCAGCGGCCCTCTCCTTCCCCGTTGGAACGGGCGAGGAAGGGAAAGCGGCCGCGCACACCGTCGGCCTCTCTTTCAGAATCCTCCGGAGGCTCCACCCCTGGGGTTTCCCAGCATCGACGAGCGGACGACTATGAGCGACGGTTCGAGGAGATCGACCGCCGACTCGCCCAACTGCAGATGGACGGCCAGAAGTCTTCGAACGACGTCGACTTCCAGACCGCCCAGCCTCTCTCTCGACTGGTCCTCGACGACCCGATTCCCAGTCGGTTCAAAATGCCGAACGTGGAGCCATACGACGGCTCCACCGACCCAGTCGACCACCTCGAGAGCTATAAAGCTCTCATGACGATTCAAGGGGCAACCGACGCTCTTTTTTGCATCGGCTTCCCCGCCACACTTCGCAAGGCTGCCAGGGCTTGGTACTCCGGTCTTCGATCGGGCAGTATCCATTCCTTCGCGCAGCTCGAGCACTCGTTCGTGGCCCATTTCAGCACCAGCCGAAAGCCGCCGCGAACGTCGGATAGCTTTTTCTCCCTCAAGCAGGGGGAAAACGAGACGCTCCGACACTTCGTGGCGCGATTCAACGCGGCCACGCTCGAGGTCCGGGACCTCAACGAAGACATGGCGGTTTCAGCCATGAAGCGGGGCCTGAGGTCGTCCCGATTTACTTATTCTCTGGACAAGACCCTCCCCCGAACATACGCCGAGCTACTGGAGCGCGCATACAAGTATATGCGCGCGGACGAAGGAGCGTCCGACCGACGCTTGGTCGAGCCCAGAGGTCCGAAGGAGAAGCGAAGAAAAGGTCGGGAGCCCGCCGAACCAAGCAGGCCCCCGGCCAATAGTCGGCTTTCTCCACCCCGACAGATCCAAAAATCACCCCGCCGACAGACTCCGAGGCCGGTGCGTCCCAGGTATGACTCCTACACTCCTCTCTCCGCTCCCCGTGCGCAGATCTTGATGGAGATCGAAGGGGAAGAATACCTGCGATGGCCTCCGCCTCTGAAGGCAAAGGGCCTCGACCATCGGAAGTACTGCCGGTTCCATCGGAGCCACGCCATGACACCGAGCGATGCATCCAGTTGAAGGATGAGATCGAAAATCTCATCCGCCGGGGGTATCTCGGCAAATTTCAAAAGGGTCCGCCGACCCGACCGACTGCCGATCGACGCCCCCAGCCGACTGAAGAGGCACCGACTAACCAGCCGACGGCTGGAGTCATCAACATGATCTCCAAGCGGCTGGGATCGGGACGTCTACAGGGGGGAGCCGACGAAAAAGCCGCGCCCGGACGACGTGATTACCTTCTCAGAAGACGACGTTCGGGGCATCCAGACTCCCCACGAGACGCTGTTGTTGTGTCGGCGACAATAGCCAATTATGATGTAAAACGAATTTTTGTTGATAATGGAAGTTCGACAAATGTTTTGTTTTACTCGACCTTCTCCCGAATGCGACTACCGACTGATCGACTTAGTAGGGTCTCCACGCCCTTGATCGGCTTTGCCGGAGACACCATCACGACAGAAGGAGAAATCACCCTGCCCGTGACGGTCGGTACCGAACCACGGCAAAGCACAGTCTCCCTCATTTTTGCGGTCGTCCAAGTTCCTTCGGCCTACAACGCCATACTCGGGCGACCCGGATTGAACGCCCTCAGGGCGATCGTCTCGACGTACCATCTCCTTGTTCGATTCCGACCAAAAATGGAGTCGGGGAGATGCGCGGAGATCAACAGCTCGCCCGACGATGCTTCCAAATCTCCGTCCAAAGCGACGAGACAAAGGATCCCCTGACAATCGACAAACTGGATCAACGGGAGGAGGAAGAGCGGGGTTCGCCGGCCGAGCAGCTCGAGGCGATCCCGATAGGAGAAAATCCCGACAGAAAAGTTTGGGTCGGGTCTCAATTGCCCGACACCGAACGCCACCGACTGGCGGAGCTGCTGACGGCCAACGCCGACATATTCGCATGGTCGGCAGCAGATATGTCGGGCATCCCTCCAGAAACAATTACTCACCGACTCAACATCGACCCGACAATGAAGCCGGTGAGGCAGAAGAAAAGGTCCTTCGCCCCAGAAAGGCAGAAGGCCATTGACGAAGAAGTGGACAAGCTGCTCGAAGCAGGCTTCATTCGGGAATCCACGTATCCCATTGGCTCGCCAATGTCGTCATGGTCAAGAAAGCCAACGGGAAATGGAGGATCTGCATCGACTATACCGACCTCAACCGAGCATGCCCGAAGGATAGCTTTCACTCCCGAAGATCGACCAGCTGGTGGATGCGACGTCCGGATTTCGACTGCTCAGCTTCATGGACGCCTTCGCCGGGTACAATCAGATCCGGATGGCGCCTGAAGACGAGGAGCACACCGCGTTCGTGACCCCCAAGGGCCTCTACTGTTATCGGGTGATGCCCTTTGGATTGAAGAATGCCGGCGCCACCTACCAGCGACTCGTCAATAAGGTCTTCAAAGACCAGATCGGGCGTAACATGGAGGTATACGTGGACGACATGCTGGTAAAGAGCACGCAGATCCCGGACCATGTTCAAGATCTCGAGGAGACCTTCCGCACCCTTCGACGACACCGAATGAAGCTCAACCCGACCAAATGCGCTTTCGGGGTGACCTCAGGGAAGTTCCTCGGATTCCTCGTTTCTCAGAGAGGGATCGAGGCCAACCCTGAGAAGATAAAGGCAATCCTCGACATGCGTCATCCGAACGCCAAGAAGGAGGTCCAACAGCTGAACGGAAGAATCGTCGCTCTTAGCCGATTCATTTCCCGATCAGCTGAAAGGTGCCTCCCGTTCTTCAAGACCCTGCGCCAGGTGAACGGTTTCTCTTGGTCGGATGAGTGCGAACAGGCCTTTGAAGATCTGAAAAGGTACTTGGCTTCCCCCCGCTGCTCGTGAAGCCGCAGGTCGGGGAGACCTTGTATCTCTATTTGGCCACGTCTCTCGAGGCGATTAGTTCGGTGCTCGTTCGGAAAAACGAGTGCCGAACCCATCAGCCCATCTACTACACCAGCAAAGTGCTCCACGGCGCCGAAGCCAGATACTCGGAGACGGAAAAGATGGTTTTCGCCCTGACCGTCTCCGCGCAACGGCTCCGACCATACTTCCAGGCCCACGCCATCGTGGTACTCACCAACCAGCCCCTGAGGGCCGTACTGCGCCGACCCGACACATCGGACGACTCGCTAAGTGGGCGATGAAGCTTAGCGAGTTCGACATTCAGTACCGACCGAGGCCTGCCTTGAAGGCTCAGGTCTTGGCCGACTTCATCGTCGAATGCCCGACGACGACCGAAGGTCGGGAGCTGAAGGCCCGGGACGAGATTCGGTCTCTGAGCCAGACCCGATCTCCACCTGGGTACTCCACATCGACGGAGCCTCCAACGCTCAGGGAAGCGGGGCCGGGCTCCTGCTCACGAATTCGGATGGGGTAGTCACCGAATACGCCTCCGGTTCGACTTCAAGGCCTCCAACAATCAAGCCGAATACGAGGCACTCCTCGCGGGCTTGAGGATGGCGAAGGAACTGGGCGTCGACAGCCTCCGGGCATTCTCCGACTCTCAGCTGATCGTGGGGCAGGTCAAGGGCGACTTCGAGGCGCGAGATCCGACCATGATCAAGTATCTTCAGAAGGTAAAGGATCTCGTGGCCCGCCTCGAGCATTTCGAGATCTCCCACATCCCCAGGACGGAGAACGCCCGTGCCGATGCTCTCTCCAGATTGGCAACGTCGGCCTATGATTCTTTGGGTCGGACGTTTGTCGAAAACCTCCAACAGCCGAGCATCGATCGGGTCGAAGAAGTACAGCAGCTAACGTCTGAACCAAGTTGGATGGACCCGATCGTCCGGTACCTGTCCGACGGGACCAGTCCCGAAGATCCCGCGGAGGCCAAGCGACTCCGATGGTCGGCGTCGCAATATGTGATCATGGACGGCCGACTCTACAAGAGGTCGTTCTCCCTCCCTCTGCTCAGGTGCTTGGGACCGACCGACGCTGACTACGCTCTCCGAGAGGTTCACGAAGGAATTTGTGGGAATCACTTGGGGGGCAAGTCCTTAGCCTTCAAGGTCTTGCGACAGGGCTACTACTGGCCGACCATGAGGAAGGATGCGGCAGAGTTGGTCCGAAGGTGCGAGCCATGCCAGAAGTATGCCAATATTCAGCACCAACCGGCCAGCCAAATCACTCCCATTGTCGCTCCATGGCCCTTCGCTCAGTGGGGAGTCGATATTCTCGGCCCCTTCCCACCGGCGTCAGGCCAGAGGAAGTTCATCATTGTCGCCATCAACTACTTCACGAAGTGGGTCGAGGCCGAGCCCTTGGCGCAGATCACCGAGCGGAAGATGGAGGACTTCATTCAAAAGTCCATCATCTTCAGGTTCGGATTGCCGCGCACCATCATCACCGACAACGGACGGCAATTCGACAACCAAGACTTCAAGGACTTCTGCGCCAGGTTCCACATCCGTCATCGACTAACTTCAGTCGGGCACCCACAGTCCAACGGTGAGGTTGAGGTGACGAACCGAACCCTGCTCCATGGACTCAAGACCCGACTGAACGAAGCCAAAGGTCTCTGGGTCGACGAGCTGGGCTCCGTCCTATGGGCTTACCGAACGACCCCCCGTGTCCCGACCGGAGAGTCGCCGTTCAGTTTGGCCTACGGGACAGAGGCTATGATCCCGCTCGAGATTGGCCTGCCGTCTTCAAGGGTCGAGCAGTACCACGAGCCGGACAACTCCGAAAGCCGGAGGGCCGACCTAGACCTTCTCCCCGAACTGCGAAATAAGGCTCAAATCCGAATGGCCTCATATCGACAGAGGGTCGCCCGGTACTACAACGCTAAGGTCAGACCAAAGCTCTTCAGGCCTGGCGACCTAGTCTTGAGGAAGGCGGAAGTGTCGAAGCCCTTGGACCAAGGGAAGTTGGCTCCCAACTGGGAAGGACCCTACAAGGTTGCTGACACCTTCGGGCCGAGGGCCTACCGGCTGGAGACCCTTGAGGGGAAGCCCATTCCCCGGACTTGGAACGCCGACAACTTGAAGCTGTATTACCAGTGAATTTTGTGGTTGGAATACAAGTTCAGTTTTAAATTTCGGAGTCCTGATCCTTCGACGTTCAACGATCCATCGGCCCCTTACCAGGACCGATGCACCTACGGGAGTCGATACTCCTTCGACGTTCAACGATCCATCGGCCCCTTACCAGGACCGATGCACCTACGGGAGTCGATACTCCTTCGACGTTCAACGATCCATCGGCCCCTTACCAGGACCGATGCACCTACGGGAGTCGATACTCCTTCGACGTTCAACGATCCATCGGCCCCTTACCAGGACCGATGCACCTACGGGAGTCGATACTCCTTCGACGTTCAACGATCCATCGGCCCCTTACCAGGACCGATGCACCTACGGGAGTCGATACTCCTTCGACGTTCAACGATCCATCGGCCCCTTACCAGGACGATGCACCTACGGGAGTCGACAGCCCACGCGATTGTTGTCGCGACTTCCGACCAGGCTGCGGCCGGTCGAGGGATATTCGGCTTACCACCGTTTTCACACAACGCGACCTTAGTCGCACCCACAGCTTCCCGACCGATTAACGGTCGGTCGAACGACATCTGGCTTGCTACCATATGTCGGACGACACAGAACCCGACGCAAGAGCTTGGGGATCCGACTTACTATCGCTCCCCCGACACTGCGCCGGTCGATGTTCGACTGAACGTATCTACAGAAGTCCGACTACCGAACCTTTACCAGGTTCGGTCGGCTCCCGACTTAACAGATGCGCCCGACCGGCGACTTCAACTATTGGAAGCCGACCTAAAGTCGGGACACAAGCTACTTCGGAGCTGTGCAAGTCGGTTAAGTCCTACCGACTTACCCGAGTTGGCGACTTCTCTAAGTTGGTAACTAGGGTTCGACATTACAGCAATAAGAGACATTTCAAACAAAAGACACAAGAAAAGACAATTTCATTCATTGATCGAAGGAAATTACAAAGTCGGACCGAAGCCCGATTACACGTATTTTCAAAAAGAAACAAAAAGAAGACGGTCGGCTGGACCGATCATTCGTCCTGGTTGATCTCTTCGACCGACGGAGGATCGGGAAGGATCGGCGTCTCGACCGTGAGCGGCGCTGGGTCAACGGCAGAAGGATGTCCTTCAGTCGGCAAGGGACCTTCGGTCGGCTCCTGCTCCGGGATGGCTTCCTCCGCTGGGATGACGCCTCCCGACAGCTGGTCGGCCTCCTCTTCGGCTCCCTCCTCTTCGGCGAGTAGCGGGACGACTCGGCTGACGTCCACCTCCGGGTACAAGGCATGGACGGCATCCCGACCGTCCTCGAACCCGACTCGGTAGGAGGCGAAGCCCGACTCGAGCATCTCCTCCTTGTACCGGTCGGAGGCCCGGAAGTCCTCAACCGCACGATCGACCGACTCCCTCGCCGACCGTGCCTCGTCCTCAGTGTGGGCCAGCTCCTCCCTCGCCAACTCCGCCTCGGCCCTAGCAATTTCGGCGTCGATCTGGGCGATGGACAACTCCTCTTCGGCTTCCGCGAGCTTCCCCAGGCTGACCCGAAGTTGCTCGCGTTCCCCTTGGAGTTCGGAGGTGGCACCGTCCCGTTCGCGTCGAAGACGACGCACGGCCCGACCTTTGTGCTTGGCCTCCTTCTTGGCCGACTTCAGTTCGGCCATAAGCCGGAAGACCTCGTCCGTCAACTTGGCCTCCCGGTCGGCCGACTCCTGCAGTTGGTCGACCAGCCTCGCTCTTTCGACCTCGACCGCCGCTGACCTTTCTTTAAAGGCTGCCCGAACGTCGCCGAACCTTCGGTATCCGGCCTCCAACTCGGACATGGTGAAGATCAGCTGCCGACGGAAAAAAGCTTCGTCAGAATTATGTGGCAAGCAAAAATTCTTCTAAGGAAAAAGGTGACGCGAAGCTTACCTCCACCATTGTCGGGTAGAACCGCGACAGCATCTCGGTCACCTGCCGAGACCGCAACGACTGCACGTCGGTAGGGAGGAGGATCCCCTGGCACAACCTCCTCGCAAGGTTGTGGTCGGCCAAGGCCGATGCACCCTCAGGGTAGTATGCGCCGGGGGGCATTGATCTCTCCTCCTCGGAGGGCTCCATCGGGGCTTTCCCCCGATCAGCTGCCCCGACCGATGGGGCTGGCAGCGATGGGACGCTGGAGTTCGACCCGGCGCCCCCCGTTGCGCCAGCGGACGCCTCCGGACGATGTTCGGTTTCCCGAACGTCATCCGGCTCCACCCGCGGCGGCGAAGCCGCCGACACTCCTTCGGCCACTTCCTCGGTCGGCCTCTCTTCGACTTGGACAGTCGGAGCCGCGAGGGCTATGATCGGCTCCGACCCCTCGGTCGCCGACGCTTCCACGGTCGGCGGGACTGGGGTTGGTCTCTTGGAAGGGCGCGAAGGGCCAGCCCCCGACGCTGGCCTCTTCCTCGCGGCGGCAAACTGACGAATCTCGGCATCGGTCGGCCTCATCCTCGGCGGTGTCCCTGCAAAACCAACCAGTGTCAAAGGCCGGACCAGAACTACCCTAAAGCCGAACAAAAAGAAAAGCTGGGGGATCGGGCGATACCTATTCGGGGGACCAGACTCAGGCCGGCATCATAGAGAGCTTGCTCGGTAACAAGCTCCCTCTGCTTCGGGACCGACATGTCTTTGAGTCGGTGGAAGTCCTCCCGGTCGTCCGCATCGACCCGACTGTTGTCGTTGGCCTCAGTTCGGGGTACACCCCAGCGGGAAGGAAAGCCCCAAGAAGAAGAAGAAGAAACGAAAAAGAACTGGTTCTTCCATCCATGAATGGACGATGGAAGACCGGTTATGAAAGCAAGACCCTTCCGGGGGTTGAAGAGCCACCACCCTCGGGCCTTAGGGTGGGGTCGGAGCACAAAAAATGCCCGGAAGAGGGAAACGCGAGGGTTGGTCGGCAAAAGCTGACACAACAACGCGAAGGAGATTATCAGACGAACAGAGTTCGGCGCCAGCTGCGCCGGACAGAGTCCGTAGTAATCAAGCAGATTCCGGACGAACTCCGGAATCGGGAGCCGAAGACCCGCGCGAAGGTCTTCGACATATAGCGCCAGGTCGCCAGGCGGAGGGTTGTTGACCCGACCGCCGGCCCCTGGAGCGGAGAGCCGAAACTGCTCCGGGATGCGATAGTGCTCCCGAAGCTGATCGACATTCAGTCCCGAAAGCGAGGAAGCCTCATCTTCCGGAGCCGATCGAGAGTCGTCGGTCGGGTTCCCCGACCGAGCTCCCTAGGTCGGTTTCCTGGTCATTATGCAGGAACCAAAAGAGCAGAAAGGGAAGAAGAAGGAGAAGAGGAGACCACGAACCCGATGGACCCTCCGGAAGTGGAGAAGAGCTCTGCCCGCGACGACCGAGAAATCGCCCGGACAGAGTTTCCCCCAGCAAATGGCGAGTGTGGGTCCTGGGTCCGGGAGGTCCTATATATATAGGGCCGACCGACGGCCGAGATGCTCCCGCGCCGACCAAAGACCTCCAGATGCGCGACGCGTGGCGCCCGCCGGTTGGCTGAGGATTCGGCGCGCTTCGTCCCGGGACGCCCGCACCGCCCTCATTAAATGCCGGAGCGGACGCCGGCCAACCACCATGACACGCGGCGCGTGGGGGTTGGCTCCGCAGTCGGTCGCCCGCGCCGGTCCGCGTTCCCGATGGGACGCCTCACCCGCGATCGGCGCCGAATATCCGATCGACTGACGCCGTATCGTCCGGCGCCCGATCTTCTGACACCGACGTGACGACTGACGACGACAAGACATGGCGTCTGACACCTGACGCCGGCACGACTTCTGGCATCGACTAGACGTTCGGATCACTTGGGATTCGTGAGGTGTCTGACAACGGATCAGCCGGCGGTACGGTCGGATCTGCACATGCGACAAATCCACTCCCAGTCGTCCGGTCTTGCTACCCGAATGAAGGCATCGGCCAGCTCTCCACCCGACTTAGGAGTGGAGGGGGGCAACTGTTGGGGGATACCCACCGACCGACCGACCGACTATCGGAGGGCCCGACCGGCTGGCGGCCCGACCGACTAAGCCCGACCGACTAACCAACGGCCCGACGGACGACTCTGACTGGCCGATCGTCGGTCGGGCGACAGGCCGACGGACGCCATCAGCGGCTAACTACGGCCATTCCACGGTCCATTCCCGACCGACTAAACCCAGAGGTCTGGTAGCCGACCCACATGAAGCTCGCCGACCGACGGAGGAGTCCGACGCCACTCTGCTGGCCACCGACCTGGGGTCGGCCGACTCCACCAACCACCGTACGGTCGCCAGACGTTGTCAGCCCTGACACGGACATGCGGCACAATTACCTAGGGGCATTGTCCCGCCCGGGGCCGGGTCAACCCTGGCGATTAGACGGCTGCACGGCGACATGACGTTTTCACGGCGGCTCTGACAGTCTACAGTGAGTTGACAGTTCCTCACTTGTCCGCGCCATTAATGACGGCGCCATACCGTGCTCCACTATATATACCGGGGAAGGCAACAGTGCAAGGGGTCGATCCGTCCGTCTCTCCCACATACGCAGGCTCGCTCCTCTCTCTCTCTCTCCCTCTCTCTTTCTCAGAGCTCTCTGTCTGTATTTCACTGTTGCCCAGTCACCTCTCTGACTTGATCGTCGGAGGGTCCCCGTCGGAGCCGCCTCCGGTCAGTGCGGACTTCCTTTTGCAGGTGCACGCTTTCCGGCGATCGGGCGACGAGGCGATTGGCCGCAACAGCTCCATTTTAATCTTTTCAGTTGGATAGTATTTGTCCATTGGTGCTAACAATTCTACGCTTCACAAATATTTTGATGTGCTTCTTTCTTATTATAAGCTTACCCTTCTACCATCCAATACTTTATGAGGGTCAACAGAGCTCGTCAGTTTATCATTTACAAATTTCTTATGCATTGTTTAAAGCTTACACTATTTTTGAGTTAATAATACATCATACAGTTCTTTCTTTTTTTGCTGTAAAGATACGTCACAGGTGGTGTTTTGGGGTTTTTAATATACAGTCAGAACGTTTTTTGTTCTATTATTTTGGAGTTACAGGCTCCTGACTTTTGATTTTATTATATTTATATCCTTATATTTTGGATCAATGATATATATATATATATATTTACGTTGAAAACTTTCCACTCTTACCCTTGGCTCTATAATTAATCAAATTGTGCATTGCCATGCTTGCAATTAGCTGACCGCATTGAGAGCAATTCGCATTAAAACAAACTACCTAAAAACAACGACTTCAACAAAAGGAAGTGATATCGTGGATAAGTACAAACCAGCTGGCCACCAATTAGCCCGCTGAGATCGGTTGAAATTTTTGTACGAATCCAGACAATGATTCCGTGACGAATAATCTAAAAACAAACAAACCTAATCTTCTTCCCAATCGCAATTGATCACGTCCACCAAGTGGGCCGAGCCTATCGTCTGACCCAAGTCCCCTTCTACTCCACTCCCTATAACTTTCGGCTCAAACGATAAGACGATGGCGCTAAGGCGACCACGAATTGGACCCACCGACCGAAAAGTTAGGTGGTCCCCGGCGATCACCACCCTAATCCCGTCCGAATCTTAACACCACCGACCACTAAAATTTACCATCAGGATGTAAACTCCACTCCTTTCTTCCACACTTCAAATTTTTTCAAAAAAAGATGTCAAGCCTCGGTCTCAACTCCTTTTACTCTAAAATTTATGCCTCCTTCTTCCCCGTCCTTCAATCAAATCGGAAACAAATAAAGAGACCTCACCGGCACTGGATGGCATGACCCAAAAAGTGGCATCAACCCCTATCAGACAGCTACTTGTGGCCTTTTTTTAGCGTCAGCTACATCGATCCCTGCTTTATAATTCCATCTAGAATCCTATACCACTTGGTACATGTCAACACCTAGCCCCACGTCCAAGAGTCAAAACCCTATCGATTGAAAAGATAAAATCCCCTACACTTTTGGGTCGTCTCCTTCCCCATGAGTGCACACCTAAAGTCCCATGCAAGCGGACCATCGTTTTTTTTTCACCAAGTGTCCAAAGATAGACAAGAAATATTTGGAAGCTTGTGTAATTTAACTACTGGTCCCTCTTTTACTGGCCCTAGAAAAGTAACCAACTGTTGACAAAAATTTTATCTATTTAACACTCGCTTAATTATCTTCTAGCCTTCACGTAAAACTAAGCCAAGCATGACTAAAACCTGCGCGTGTTCCTTAAGATATGATCGAGAGGTTAGAGATGGTTGGAGAGCGCGTGCGTTCGATCTGCCGCATGGGTCCCGCCAAAAAACGAATTTTATCTTCGTAAAAAAAAAAAATCGGAATTTATCATTTTATTTAGCTTGTTTAGTTTTTCTGGTGATAATAGTAGGGAAATTAAATTCGGAAATAAATGCAGGCGCGGTTCCCAGAGAGCTGTCAACCGTCAGTGACGTCAATGTCTCCTTCACAATTAGCGTGGTGGGCCCCAATCCCGCGATCCCCGGCCCACACCGAATCATTAGGCGTGCAACCTAATCTTATCCCACGTCACTTCCCCACCGTTCTCCTTCCTCCCTTCCCAGCCGTCTGATCCACCCACGTCCCTCAGGTCCAACGGTGGAAATCACTTGAATTCCCATCAATCACATCCTTCCGATCAAATTATTGCTGTCCGTACGATCACGGATTGGCCCAATGTCGTCCGTATAAATATACATGAGAGGTTGCGTAACTCGTACTCAAAATTACCCCTGGGCTACGTTAACGAGGTTACGAGGTCGCGCTACAATAAGTATGTCATTATTTTCCGATTTACTGGTGTATTAATAGCGGGAACAAGAGATTAAGGGGTTAATTAGGGAGAAGTGGGGGTGGGGGGGTCCCCCAGCGGGATGGCACGAAAAGCGTGACGTGCCATGCCAGTGTCGTCCATACCCTGATCCCGTCACCACGGGTCCATGGATCTTCCCCGTTGTCCATCCATCAGACGGTCAAACGCTCCCCGCGCTCTGCCATCCCCCACGTGGTGGGCCCACCGGCCCCCCGATTATTAAACCACGGATCTTTCACGAGTCGGAGGTGGTAAAAGGACCGGGTTTACTTGCGTCCAATAACCCATCGACACGTCAACAACACGCCCCATGGTTAGTCTCATCGACGGCGTCACGTGGCGCTTCTCAGACTGGCAGTCGATGACCGCTTGCCACGTGTCAAGAATCACGTGGTCTCTTCCCCTGCCGCCTTAAATCCGTTTCACGCTCGGGCTGGTCCGCCTTAGCGGCTAGATCCGATTTGGCTGAGGTTTTAGTTCTCCTTTCCCCACCTCCGGCGTTAAGCAATAGCTGTAAGAAATCTGAGGGAGCGAGGGGCGTCGGGACCTCATTTATAAAAGCTTAATTTCTGCGTCGCCCAGCGGAAAAAACCCTCCACATTGGCTTGGTTTTAGACCTAACAAGAAAGCGATAGCGAGAGAAGGCGGCGGGATTTTTGGGGATGGATTTAAGCGTGGTGCCATACGGCGAGACGGGGAGAAGTAAAGGGGGTCTAGGAGGAGAGCTGAGGGCAGCGGCGGAGCTCACCGCCTCCGCTGCCGGAGTCGGTGGTGGGGGGAAGTATGGGGAGTGCATGAGGAACCATGCGGCGGCGATCGGCGGGCAGGCGTTTGACGGGTGCATGGAGTTCATGCCGGGAGGTGAGGAAGGGACGCTGGAGGCGCTGAAATGCGCGGCCTGCGGCTGCCACCGGAACTTCCACCGCCGGGATGGCTTCTCCTCCAGTGACCCCCGTCGCCCGCTCCTCCTCAAGGCGCCTCCGCTGCCGGCGTTCCTCCCCCCACCGCCGCACCCGATGCCGCTGCCCTTCCACGCGATCCACCCTCCCCCGCCACCGCCGCTGCCGCAGCCCATGGCATATCAGGTAGATCGGAGCAGAGTCGGGTCGGAGACGCCACCGCGGCGTGAGGAGCCTCTCCAGCCGGCGGATGGACCGCGGGGAGCCGGCCGGAAGCGTTTCCGAACCAAATTCACCCAAGAACAGAAGGAGAAGATGCAAGCATTCGCGGAGAAGCTCGGGTGGCGGATCCAGAAGCACGACGACGTCGCACTCGAGGAGTTCTGCGTCGAGGTCGGCGTCAAGCGTCACGTGCTCAAGGTGTGGATGCACAACAACAAGAACCACCTATCCTCCTCCGCCACCACCGCCACCTCCGCCGCCGCTCCGAAGCCCGACGCTACCTCCGCCCCTCCCATCCGCGTCTAGTCCCACTCCGGCACGCCACAGCCAAATAAAATCATCACGATGTTTAACGATAATAACACCTATTGTTCATTTTCCCTCCCTCTTTTTTTTTTTTTTTTCCTCTTTGTTGTTTTAACAAAAAAGAGGAGGAGAGATCTGGGGATTTTAATTTGTTAGACGTGCATGCACAGAGACTGCCAACCTCCGGGACGAGACGTGTATTTGGGGCAATTCCATCCGGATTTCTTACAATAGCAATCACCTAAATCCCTTTTTCTGCTCCTTATTCTAATTTAATCGAGTTGTCCAATGTCCTATGATGAATCTTTTTAGTTTATTGTAACTCTGATTATAATGATATGATTAAGGTTGCAATTATTCTATTTTGAGAGTGTATGGGAGTATGGACGAAGAAAGCGACCGACATGGGGACCATGTTTTCTTGCCTGGGAGAGTTAGTGGTGATTTTTGTGCATTTGTTGACGTCTGTCGCGTGTTACCCGGACCGGTGTACGGGGTGTCGCCGGAGCTCTGTACCGAGTTACTGTAGCTAGGGTGGAGGGAATAGATGGGGAAACGGGAATGGTTAAAGGCGGGGGGGAGGTGAGGGTTTGGTCGGACCGGTCAATGAGCCGGGCGGGAGACCGGGGAATTGTGGGGTGTATCTTGTTTGACCGGGTTTGGGTACGTGAGGACAAGGAACGGGTCCGTCGGTTGGATCCTTGTACCGTCGTAGCAAGCCAACAAGCTTGCACGATAAAGCGGTTGTGGAACGTGACGACGACGCAGGCATGGGTCTTGCATTTGGTTCCAAAATAGATGTTGTTGCATTTATAGTAGGTTGGGAGTAAATTGGAAAGTTGGAGTCCAGGATTTTGTTTGGTATTTCTCCATTTAATTGCAATTGTGCTGATGAGTTTGCCACAGTTTTTTTTTAGCCATCGATCTTTGGAGTGGAGCTTCAGGCTATTTGGATAGGCATCATCTACGATAGGAGTCGCAAGAGGATAAAATTTGTTTGAAGAATGGTTCTGTCACAATCATTGGTTGAATTCAGAATGAGGTGAAATAGAGTTTATCTACTACTCTATGATATCTATGAATTCTGTTACTCCATGATGAGTGTTCGGCACATGTATAAAGAGACGGATGGTGTTGCGATTTGGATTGCTTTTTAAATTATCGATTATATCGAAGATTGATCTTGATGTTAAGGCAACGAATATTTAAGGATATTGCATGATAGTTTGCATTCTAACTTCTTGGACGGTATTTATACTGAAATGTGATACAATCGTTTGTTTATAAACAAAAAAAAAAAAAAAAAAAATCTTCAATAGAAAAAAAAGTCTAACATTGCGTCCATAAGTCTTTGAGAGCAAGGAAGGAGGTAAAGGGCTCTCCAACCAGAGAAAATATTATTAAAAGACATAGGAATGCAAAAGATTGATGTTGAGGAATGCTGCTAAATAAAAGGAAGAACAAAGGATAGAAAAGACCCAAGAGATTGGAGAGAAGGGTGCAGCGACCCTGATTCTATCTTTGGGTTGCCGCAGAGCAATACGTGGGATATATGAAAGACATGAAGAGCCTTTTTTTAAGACAGCCATCACTGAGTTGGACTTTGTGTATAAATATTATTGCATTCCGTTCTAATACCAACCAATCTTAGCCTCGCTGAAGCCTGTTCTTAACCTTCTTTAATCTCCATATTGTCTGGTATAGAAAATAGAGTGGGATTTCATTTCTGATTGCCAACCACGGACACCTTATACGTTTCCGAAGTAGAAGCATTTTATAGTGCATTGGATAAGGGACGTGGGGCACTACCTTTATTAAAGAGTTACATCGAGAAAGAGTAGTCTGCTGTTAGCTTCCATAAAGGCCGGTCTTCACATCTTTGCGGTCACACCATCTGAAGTAAAGAGCATGACAATTTTAGCTCCTCATCCTCCAACAAAATAGGGCAATAGAGATGTGCCAACCTAATCTTTTCCACTTCCATTGGAAAGCAACAAACGTATTTCCTCCTATAACATGCATATATAAAAAGGAAAAAAGAACCATTAGTGGTATTACATTCAATCAACCAGTCTCCATCCACCCAAGAAGAAAAAAAATCCTCCAGAGTAGTGCAATTTCAGAAGGCTGCTAGACTTCTAATAATAATATTCCAAATAGGCGAGACTCCAACAAGAGATCTTTGAAGGGATACTTTATCATTTGGCTGAACGTTTGATTTATTTCAACCAATTTTCGTTGCACTAGGTTGATTTTTCGAGATTAGTTCATGAATATTAGATTCAAGTGTTCATTGAACCGAGAAAGAACTGAAACAGTTGCGAGCTTTATTTTTATTTTGTAAACCTGTTCTCCTTTGATTTATACCACGAAATTATGGGTTGAGAGGGGAATTAGGGGTGTGTTACACACGAAGATGGGGTTGTAATTTGGACGAAAGGGGCAAATGATGATAGGTGAAAGGAGGACCATAAGATGTAGTGGAAGGGAAATTGATTGCCATGTGCACCACATGCAGCATCATCGGTAACTGGTTGACTTGTAGCTGAGTCATCTAACCACTAATTTTGGACCATCTCAAGAGTGATCATAATGGTCATATAGAACATAGTCTCATTCCCATGATAGCTTCTACAAAAAGTGGTCATCAGGAGACTAGAAGAATAAAAAAAGAAGAAAGAATATTGCAAGATGAATGCAGACATACACCATTTCATGAAATAGCCAATATTTGACAAGCCAGCATCCACACATTCAGATCACTAGTTGCGAGAAAGAGCATAACATTACACCAGATGTGTGCTTCATTATTTGTTCAGTCATCAAGTGTTGTTTGGAGAGACCCACTGGTATATATTACTGCACACGGGTGAATAATTTGCCTGTTAAGTTAATCCAATCATGGAAATTGATATATACTCATAATAAATTTAGTTGATTTCCTAATTCCTAAACTTTGAATCAATTCTTGGTTTGCTTTCTCTAACTTCTTTATACTTCAGTTTTGTTCTTTACTTCATCAAACCTAACCTGCACCCTTACGTCTGAATAGCGAAGGTTTAGTTGATGTTGCCGCGAACTGGGGCCAAAGACGTTTCCCAAGAATTCTCCGAATCAAAGGCATGACGCCATCCTTTTCTTGAAGCTTCAAGCTCTTGCCCAGGAAATTTGGTCATCTTCTCGTAATGTTGTCTCAAATGCTTGACTTCTTCATCTGTGACTTGTTGCAAGACGACTTCATCCCTAGACCATACTGGCTCTGATCAAGATCAGCCATCATGGTGATCCCCTTGGGATTTGAACTCTCTTTTGTCCTTTCGTGACTCCAAGAGAAATTACACTGCATACGCCATAGGGTAGTGCACGCCGTCAACTACCGGCACTCATCAAATACTCGTCTCGGTGTCCTGCTATAGAAACGAGCAGCTGTGATGATCAGCATGCATGGCCGCATGATGCATGCACTCTCTATAATTAGTTTCATTCTCAATATCTACCACATCTTCTTGCGGCTCTTGCAGAGCGAATTAGGAGTGGAGCACAAAGTCCCCTCACCATACAGTTTAACATGCTCGCACGAGAATAATAATAGGATGGTTTACTCCCAAGGGACCGTTTGGATAATTTTATTGGATTCTTGGGAGTGTAAATAAGATTCTTAGTATCATAAAGTATGTGGTTCGACTTAGACTATGTGCATCAAATCTCTCCTAGCTCGTTTGTAGGAAAAAAATGGTCGAGATCTTTTTTGTTCCTCCTTATAGGATTTGAGTTGGCCCACTTCGAATGTACTTTTATAAATTTTATGAATGAATATATATACAGTCCGGCCGAAGTCCTTGGAGTCAATCCTACTAGATTGCACAAGATTATCTACCCAGGCCCTAAGAAAAAGAGCTTTCCAATTACCCGCAATCTAAGCATAGGCAAGGGCCACAAGCAAGCCCATGCATCCCTATCTGAAAGTTCCAGGGGAGACTTTTCTCAGACCTTGGCTTGACTTTGGGGGATAAGAGGGTACGAGTGGCCCAGGTCATCTCTCCCATTGTTCCTTGTCTCTCACAAAAGCTAAAAGAGCAGGAACTCGCCATCATTCTCCATTCTCCATGCCATATAACTCTGATAACCACTCTCACCACCACACAACCACTTCAACAGGAAGCAAAGAAGAGCAAAGATGGGCTTGTGGAACTGGCCTTGGAAAGCAGGATCACCTTCTGGCTTCAGTTCATCCTCGACCGCCGAAGAGGTCACTGAAGGGATTGATGCCAGCCATCTTACGGCAATTGTCACAGGTTCATTACATTATCGAATTCAATTCACCTTTGATGAATAAAGGTTATATATAGAGTGGATGACATAATATGCGACACATTTGCATTTGTATATATAATCGGTACAGCAAAGCATACTGACAGTATTGAAATTAACAATAAAAGAAAGACATGAAATTATGCTACTTTAGCGAGAAATTCAGATATAAAGTAAGGCTGATGTAGTTACTTTGTTTGTGTCCAATAGTGCATATTGCAAACATTGGATAAGTAATTAAAAGCAAGAGAGAGAGTGTATGACAACAATAAGGAATTAAGTCTATGATGCAGCATAATTAAGCCACTAGCTAATTAAGCATGAATAATTTGCAAAACTCAATAATTTATTGGTTTGTTGATAACGATTCATTTCTTCTGTAAAACTGGAAGAATTATTTGTTAACCGAGTACATAAATAATTGAACAGATATCCAATTATTTAGATAATGTTGTGGTTATGGGTAGTACACTGCACAGGAACTTTTATTGGCATTAAAGAAACCATATATCCCATCTACCATGGTGTCAGTGAGCCACAGCTTTTTCTTATTTTCTGTAATTATCTATAATTCACATAGTTTCCATTTTTACATGGCCAGTATTATTGTCCATGCTTTTGTTCACATCCCTTCGTTTAACTTGCCAAGCAGCAATGTTTGACTAGGTCGTTTGACCTAAGCTTTTCCTCAAAAAAAAAAAAAAAAAAAAAAAAAAACTTAATAAGCATCAATCAAAAAGAAAAAAAGAAAAAAGCGAAACATAGTTTGCTCTTAGAACCGCCGTGAGGGTCAGGAGTTCAGATGGTACTAAGAAGCGTCCTTGATTTATTTGATCTGACACAAGAGAATGCACATGGGCGTTCTTTTTTAATGCCAGTCCTTCCATCGTCAGGACTCTTAACGACTCTAACCAAAAAAAAAAAAAAAAAAAATCTTGTTTACCAGTTTTTCAACGTCCGGTCCATCCAGTGAGAATTTTTTTAATCAGATCCCCTGGGGTGCACATGTGGCATCAAAATAGACGGACGATCTGGATGTTTCAGCAAGCTCCTATTTTTCTCTGAGCTATTTTTTGGATCGTTTAGTTATTTATTTATTTTATTTATCTATTATTATTTTATTAATTTTTATTTTTATCAATTTTTTATTTCTGTATTATTGTATAGATTTTATGATAAATAAAATTTGATGGCTACCATACTAATGTATCATAGCGGATGGTGCATCCATAAATGACAACCATCAAAAAAATGAATGGCCGTCAAATAACACATACATAAATATAAATTGTACGATATAAACTGTATGCATAGTTTGATAGTGACCATCAATGGGCACATCATACTCTACAGTATCGTACACGCACCGCTAAATATTCATCCTCTCTTTTGTTGTGCGCTGTTAAATATCCATCCTCTCTTTAGTTGATTTTTTTTTCGAGGGAGTTTCAAAATTTTTTTTCACGCACGAAATATCGAACGCGTGCGAACGTTCCGCATTGAATATGCGTGAACGTTCTATCATTTGACCATTCCGCGAGCACTTCACGTCGTGCGGTTGTTTCATGACCGTTTCGTAAGAGCTCTATATGCGGGCGTTTGTCTCGCACGCACAGCTGCCGCGGCTGTTTGGGTCTCTTTAAAGTCCCCCCCCCCCCCCCTTCTCAATTCTATGCGGAGAAAAAAAATATCAAAAGTCTTTCGAAACAATTCTCTCTTCACACTCACAACTCTCTCTTCGCTCTCCCACTCTCTCATTTATTTTTATTATTATTTGAGTAGAGGATGAATCTGATCTGCATCTGTTCGAGATCGTGCCATCGACGGACATTGGAGTACTTAACTTTCGGATTGTACCTTAGAGAAGGATGTGGGGCTTAAGTCTTCATACAAGAAAGGATCGAAATCTCCTTTAAGACAGTGATTTAACCGCCTCCCAAGCCAGATCCTGTATTTTATTTTATTATTTGTCACATCACATATACTATATCACATACATCATGAAAAAAAATATATTTTAATATATATATATTTGATTGGCATCTAAATTACCAACAAGTTTTTTTTATTGTAAGCCTATTTTATCATTTTTTTCATCTTAGGCTTGCTCTTCAATACAATTTTTTTAATTAGTTTATTTCCCTATAATTTCATTTTTTCTATGGTTACATTATATATATATATATATATATTATTTCATATACTTTTCAATAACAGTCTAAAGGAAATTTCATAGTTATTTTTGTAGTGCATGCATATTTAATTATTTATACATATTTAGGACTTATGTTCCTTACATATTTATATATTATTTTTAATTGATCATCATTATTTTTTATAGTTTTGTGTTGTACAAATTAATTAAGATCCCCTTAAAATTTATATTGCTGCATGCTCAACCTTAATAAAACTTATTAAGTTCACTGGTTAAAAAAAAAATACTAACTAATAAATTTTCTTTAAATACCAGTTTTCCTCTCTGAACCATACTTGGACCACATGGCTACTCTTAGAGATGAAACCTTTAGTCTTAAATCTGACAAATTTGATGGAACCAACTTTAAGAGATGGCAAAGCCAAATAAAAATTTGGCTAACCACTTTGGGGCTCTGATCGATTATTGATCAATCCTTTGTCTCCTCTAGTTCAACCTCCCCTGCCACCCCTGAAGAAAACTATCGTTGTAAAGGTAGAATTCTAAGTGTCCTTTCTGATTCACTCTATGATGTTTATCTATCTGCAAAGAGTGCAAAAGAATTATAAGATAACCTAGAGTCTGAGTATGGCCTGGATGATGCTAGTGTTTAGCGGTTCAACATCGCATCATTTCTTAGATATATTATGATAGATGATAAACCTATAAATGACCAACTCCATCAATTTCAAGAATATCTTAGGAAGCTTCAAACCAATGGAACCATTTTCTCTGAAGAATTTAAGATCTCGAGCGGGCTTTGCTAAAGGTCAGCTCCATAAGTAAGGAGAATTAATTCTAACTCAACTTCTCAATTCAATTAGGATAGAAGATCAATATAGGTCCAAAATCCAGCAAATCAAAGTCTCAGATGCTCAAGCTAATCTGACCCTTACCAAATCCAAATTAAAATCTAATTTTCAATCAAACCAACAACACTAGACAAATCATCCCAACCGACCCTACTCAAATAAGTTCAAGCCTAAGGATAAAAACTTCAAGATCAATAACACTAGATCTATCAAGCCTGCCCAAGGTTCAAGTAATAAGTTCTGCTTTGTGTGCAGAAGGATCAATCATCTGGCGAGAGACTATTATCACCGGAAGAGGGAGCCCTTTCGCAAGCCTTCTAGTTCCTCAGGACCTCAAGCTCATGTAGTTGAAGGTCCAAAAGATACCATCTTTAGGTCAGTAAGCTTAAACCCTGAAGTTAATATTACTTCCTCTAACCTTGATTGGTGGTTGGATTTAGGAGCTAATGTTCATATTTATTTTGACCGCTCCTGGTTCACTACTATTCAGGACTCAAGTGGAGGAGGTGTAATCCTTGGGAACAATACAGCCATCAGGATTAAAGGACAAGAATGAATTAATTTGAAGATGACTTTTGAAAAAGTTCTTACCCTGACGGATGTATTGTATGTTCCAGACCTTATGAAGAACCGAGTCATTGGGTGTAGCTGGTCTAGAAAGGATATAAATTATCTTTGATTGTAATAAAGCTGTGATAACTAAGAATAATGCTTTTATAGAAAGAGAAATATAAGTGAAGATTTATTCAAATTAAATATAATAAATTATTTTATTAATAAAGCTAAGAATCAAGTTTATTTTGTGAATAAATCTAATCAAAATTTATGGCATAATAGATTAGTCATGTACACTTAAGAAAATCAAACATATGATGAATTTAAAGCTAATTCTCAAATCAATCTTAGATACATCTAAGTGTGAAATATGTGCTGAATCTAAATAATCAAGAAAACTAATTAAGTCAGTTGAAAGAAATTTTTTAATCTTGAAATTGATACATAGTGATGTATGTGACTCTTTCAAAACTGCAATTCGTGGTGGCAATAGGTACATAATAACCTTTATAGATGATTTTTTGAGATACTGCTACGTTACCTAATGAAATCTAAGGATGAAACATTTAATAAATTTAACATTTATAAGAGTGAGGTAGAAAACAACAAAAAAAAATTAAGATTCTTAGGATTGATAGAGGAGGGAGTATAATTCAAATAATTTTTTTCTGTTCTGTCAAGAATATAGAATAATTCATGAAGTAACTGCTCCTTACTTTCTATAGCCTAATGGTGTGGCTGAGCGTAAAAATCGTATCTTTTTGGATATGGTGAATACTATATTGATTAGCTCAGGCCTACCTGAGAATTTATGGGGGAAGCTCTTCTGTCTTCTTATTTCATTTTAATAAAATTCCTGTTAAGGATAGTGGTAAAATCCCTTATGAATTTTGGAAAGACAGAGCTCCTAATTTGAATTTTCTCAAAGTGTGGGGTGTCTAGCTAAGGTAAATATTTCTGAACCCAAAAAGAGAAAGCTAGGATCTAAAACTGTAGATGCTGTCTTTATTGCCTATGCCCAAAATAGTAATATTTATAAATTTTAGTGATTAAATCAGATATTAGTGATATAAGTTTTAATTCAATCCTAGAAGCTAGAGATGCTACTTTCTTTGAGAATATTTTCTTTTAGACTAAAATTTTTAGATCCTTAGAATGTGAACCATCTTCTTCTAGATTTATGGAACTAGAACTTGAAACTGAAACTAAATTAAAAAGAAGTAAGAGGATCAGAATTGAAAAGAATTTTAGAAAATTTTTTTACATACCTTGTAGAGGGTGATCCTTACACGTATGATGAAGCTATGTCATTATCAGATTCATCATATTGAAAGAAAGCTATAATAGTGAAATTCGATCAATCTACAGAATAAAACTTAAATTTTATCAGATTTACCTCCTAAAAATAAAGCAATAGAACTAAATGAATTTTCAAAAGAAAATTAAGACCAGATGGAACAGTAAAAGATATAAAGCTAGGTTAGTAGCTAGGAATACAATCAAAAGAAAGATATAGATTATTTTGATACCTATGCTCCTGTAGCTAGGATAACCACCTTAAGAATCTTGGTAGCATTAACATCAATTCATAAATTAATGATTCATCAAATGGATGTAAAATTATATTCTTAAATGAAGAATTAGAAGAAGAATCTATATAAACCAACCTCAAGATTTATAGTCAAAAGACAAGAATATAAGGTATGTAAATTAATTAAATCACTTTATGGATTAAAACAAGCTCCTAGATAATGACATATTAAATTTGATGAATTATCCCAGATAATAACTTTAAGATTAACGAACATGATAAATGTGTGTATTATAAAAGAAATAACACAGATTTTATCATTTTATGCCTGTATGTAGATGATATTCTATTATTTAGTACATCACTAAAAATAATACAAGAAACTAAAGGATTATTTATCAAATAATTTTGATATGAAAGACTTAGGAGAGCTGATATAATTTTAAGAATAAATTTAAAAGAATAAAATAACGAAATAGCCATAAACCTAATACATTCAATAGAAAAAATACTTAAAAAATTTGAATATTTTGATCTAAAATCCTATCTCTACCCCATATAATCATAGTTCACATTTAACTAAGAATTTAGGAAAATCTGTAAGACAGTTAGGTATTCCCAGAGAATAGGGTCACTGTTATATGTAGCAAATAGAATCCATCCTGATATAACTTATGCAGTAGGCAGACTAAGTCGATATTCTAGCAATCCTAGTGAAGATATTGGAAAGCCTTTGAAAAAGTCTTTAAATATCTGAAGGAAACTCTAGATTACTCTCTCTTGTTCTCCGATTATCTAGAAGTACTAGAAGAATATAGTGATGCTAACTGGGTGATAGATAATTTAGATATTAAGTCCACCACAGGTTATCTCTTCATGTTTGAAGGAGGTGCAATATCTTGAGTCTGAATTAATTGCTGTTAACACCACTTGCACTGAAGCACAGTGGGTAAAAGATTTAATTAATGATATTGAAATTTTTCATTCAAAATATCTGTAGTACCAAATAAATTGTAATTGTTAGAGCTCTAATAGATCTGTTAAATCAGTAGACATCAAATAAAAGATGACAGTCATATTCTAATCAGATACAAAACTGTGAGAAATACAATGAAAGATATGATGTCACTTTAATTTATAAGATCAAAAAATAATCTGTCTGATCTTTTAACTAAAGATTTTTCAAAGGCTTTGGTGTTTGAGACATCGAGAGGGATGGGGCTTAAGTCCATATATTAGTCATCAGAGTGGACCCCTACCTTGCGATTGGAGATTTCAGAGTCAATGTTTAAAGAGAAATGACCTCTGAAGTGATGTCTGGGAGCACCATTTCTTGAAGTTTGTCTTCAACCCATCCCTATGGTATAGTACTCTATATGTAATGGTTAGGCTGAGCATAGCTCATAATAGATTCAAGATTGAAAAATTCAGTGAGATACGATTCTGTTATACGTACCCTCAGAGGATCTACCTTAGTAAGAGTAGTTGTGAGACCGCGACTATAGGATTAAGGCGAATCCCTAGTAACTCTCATGAAAAATAAGGCAAGCACATGGCCTAAATAGCGCTACCCCGCATTATGATCAGCTCGTCTTCATATTGTGTAATTTTTATACAAATACAAGTTCAAACTTAGAAGGTCTTGTATTAAGCATAGTAAAAGCCCAATGAAAGTTTTAATATGTTTACTGAATTTAAATATTTTTAAGAGTTTTAAAATTTATGGGGGATTGTTGATTTTTTTTTTGATGGAGTTTCAAAACTCCTCGCATGCGGAACGTCGAACGTGCGTGACCGTTCTGCATTGAGCATGTGTGAACGTTCTACCGTTCGACCGTTCGACGAGTAGTTCGCGCCGCATGGTTGTTTTGCGGCTGTTTCACAGGAGCTCCGTGTGCGGGCATCTATTTCGGAGGCGATTATTGCACACGCAACTGCCATGGCTGTTTGGGCCTATTTAAGGCTCCCCCTTCCTCAGTTCTCTACAGAGAAAAAAAATATCGAGAGTCTTTCGAAACAATTCTCTCTTTGCTCTCATGACTCTCTCTTCACTCTCTCTCTTGTTTATTTTTATTATTATTTTGACTGAGAACGAGTTTGATTGGCGTCCGTTCGAGATCGTGCCACCGACGGACGTTGGAGTACTTGGCTTCCAAATTGTACCTTGGAGGAGGGTATGTGGCTCAAGTCTTCGAACGAGAAGGGACCAAAATTTCTTTTAGGACAGTAGTTTAACCACCTCCTAAATCAGGTCCTGTATTTTATTTTATTATTTATCACATCACATATACTATATTATACACGTCACGAAAAAAAATATTTTAATATATATATATATATATATATATATATATATATATATATATATATATATATTTGATTGGCATTTAAATTACAAATAATTTTTTTTTATTATGAGCCTATTTCATCATTTTTTCCATCTTAGGCCCGCTTTTCAATATAAATTTTTTTAATTAATTTATTTTTCTATAATTTTATTTTTTTATGATTATTATATATATATATATATATATTATTTCATATATTTTTAAATAACATCTTTAAGTCTTTTTAATGTCCAGATTTTCTCAAGCATAGAGACCACAGTTGTCATTGTCGAGCAATGTTGGATGGGAGAGACCGGAAATTAAACAACCTGATCTTTTTCCTTACATAGGACCAAGATTAAATTACTGTACTTTTTTTCTCACTTTTCTCTTTCACAGAGTTAAAGGCAGCCTTAAGATCCTTTTCTTGCTGGTGTTATCCATCCTGACCAACTACACCTCCTTGGCATTTTTCAGCCTTGCAATTTCACCTAAGCTTTCATAATGAATTCCAAGATTAAGTAAAGAATGTTTTTTTGAGTGGGAGCACCACAAGTGCACCCAAGAAGCATTGAAGCACTCGTCTTTTGTTTGTGTTTGGGCAGACATGCAAGTATAAATTGTTATTCTCCATGTGAAGCTAGATCCTCCTGTTCTGTCCAAAATCCTATAGAACAGGTCCGCCATAGTGGATGTTAAACTCTGCAGCACAAGAGTAGGAAGTTGGGGGAAGTTGGGAGAAGTTGGGAGATTAACATGGTTCCTGACCTTACTTTCTGAAGAACAGTATACCTAACTTGAAGGCACAAATTAGAGTAAGTTATGGATTTTGTAGCAACGATTTCCCCAGATGTGCCAAATTTTTGCATGCTAGTGTTGTAGGCCTTGCTCAACTTGTTTACTTAATTTTCTAAAAAACTTGAAGGCTAACCTTCAGAATCTTCTACAAAAATTGGACACAACTCCATATGATGATCAATTTTAACAGCATCAAGTGGTTAGGATGATGTATAACATCCCACAATATTTTCTTACAACAAAGGTAAATAAAAACTCATCCATTTGTAGTTGTGCATGCGTGTATTGTAGGAGCAAGTATCATAAATGAGGAACGACAAAAACATATCGCTTGAGTTCTGCATAAATTTTGATAGCACACAATATTTTCTTCCAACAAATTTATAAACAAGAACTCATTTATTTGTGGTCATGCATGCATCCATTGTAGGAGCAACAAATGGCATTGGAAAAGAGACAGCAAGGGTTCTAGCTTTAAGAGGGGCAAAGGTCATCATACCATCCCGAACAATGGAGAGTGGCATGAAGGTCAAAGAGAGCCTGCTTGAACAAAATCCAGATGCGAAGCTCCAAGTCATGGAGATGGATCTCAGCTCCCTCAGCTCTGTCGATGCCTTTGCTCGCTCCTTCAATTCATCAAACAAACATCTAAACATCCTCATGTGAGTATGAAGTTACAATTTGTTATGAACAAAACAAACCCATCGAAATGCAGATAGAGATCATAGCTCAAATGATTTATGTTTTATACTTTTTTATTCTTATTTAGCCTTGCTGCTTCTAATGTACAAGATTTGGACTTTGTAAAGCAACAATGCAGGCATAATGGCTTGTCCATTTCAATTGTCAAGAGATGGAATAGAGTTGCAATTTGCTACAAATCACCTTGGTACTAAATTTCTTCCTTAACAAAATGAACTAGTGTTCGATCCCATGACAAGACCTAAAATTCTGTTCCCTTACCAATTCATGCGAGCTCTATATATAGGCTTGAAATCCTGCTTATATAATACCAGAATGTTGAGAAGATTGACAGTAAATTTGTTCTGATTTTCTGAAAATGTAGGACATTTTTTACTGACAAATCTCTTACTCAAAAAGATGAAAGCCACAGCCAAGGAAACAGGAATACAGGGAAAGATAATCAATGTCTCATCACTTGCACACAGAAGAAGTGATGGAGCTTGGTTTGATCTTGATAAGATCAATGACAAGTCAAGGTAGTTTGTAGCTCTTTATATGTGTGTGTGTGTGTGGATAAATTGCTGATGGATATTCTCTTCATGTTCTCAGGTATAAACCTGTTGCCGCATATTCTCGCTCAAAACTAGCAAATATACTGCATGCAAATGAGTTATCTAGGCGTTTACAGGTCTGCATCATCATCATCATCAGCATCATCATATGACTATGGCTAAATGACCTGCAAATAACCTGAGTTCTATCCTAGCAAATAACTTGAGTTCTATTAATATGAGATAATAGGTGCTATGGCTTAATGGCTGGTATCTTGAGATATATTGTAGTTTGGAGCACATATGAGAATTTTAATTATAAATGAAACAATTTCTTGAGCAGCATTTATATACTTATATAACTATTCATGTTATTCACCAATTTTCTCGTAATGACACTTTAATATGACCATATTGCATCATCAACCATTTTATGTATCACCATTTAAGTTTTAGAAGGCCAGACTGTCAAATTCAGAGGATATTTTTAGTTTATCTGTAACTGCATCTATTTCATATCAGCTCATGCCACTGGTCTGCATTCATCATAAGCTCATACACGTAAATTTTAACTTTGCATGCCATTTAATCAAATGAACAACTATGATGTATGAATTGCTTAAGAAAACCATGATGTATGATGTAGCCATTTCTGAAAAATATTACAGTTCACAACCATTTTAATATCCTAAAAACTGGAAAAAATGCCTTATTTGTTGGAACAGATTAAGCCATAGTAAATAATATCTGTCCCTGCTTGGTGGAGAAAAAACCATATGGTACAAATTTATATATTCAATTCTAAGATGACAAACAAAAAGAACTCTCAGATCTGGACCAATCCCTCCCCAACTTCCAGAATATGTATTCTGATAGCTAATTATTACTACTCCCCCAATTCACTCAATTCTAAGTGCCTTCAAATTTTTGTTTAGTATTATGAAAATCAGCAGGGAACAAAACTTGAAATGCACTAAAATTATTTTGTATGTGATGTCAATTAGGAAGAGGGGTCTAATGTAATGGCCAACTCTTTGCACCCAGGAATGATAATCACCAATATAGCTCGCTACTTAAACATAAATGGTAATTACCTCTGCTGCTTTCAATTTCTCTTCTGAAATTCCTTTTGGGTCAAGCAAATGAAAAAAAAAAAAGGTTTATTTTTTTTTCCTGTCTGCAGTTGTAGTGTTTTCACTTGCTGCTACTCTAGGAAAACCTCTTCTAAAGAGCATACCCCAGGTATGTCAACCAGTTGTTATAGGATTTTATTCGTTTAATATTTAATCTCTTGGATGCTAAAATCAGTTCATTTCATTTACAAATTATTTTCTTGAATACATTTTCTTTCAAGATTCTGATTCAGATGCTGTTTTCCTGGTAAAGCATGAGGAAAATGTCGCAAACTAAAAAGGCATTTTACTCTGCAGGGAGCTGCAACTACCTGTTATTTAGCATTACATCCAAATGCAACAAACATAACTGGAAAATATTTTGTTAACTGCAATGAGGCAACACCTTCTCTGAAGGCAAGAGATAAAGCTCTGGGCAAAGGGCTGTGGGAGTTTAGTGAAGAGCTTCTTAAGAGAAGCAGCAGGCAACCATAACAAGAAGTTCAAGACATTACAGAAGTCCTCCAAATGTTTGTTCCACTCATCATTATTATTACTCATATTTTTTAGTAGCAGTATGAGTACTCAGTGAATACTTGTACAAATTTTTGAGACATATTGGGTAGAGTCTAATTAAGCTCTGTTTGTCTCCAATTCAAACTTTGACTCTAGAATCAAGAGCCGAATGCAGGTCATTTATCCCTGGTTGGTTTGTGCAATGGAATTACAGGTTTAGAGGGGATCGAGAATGTCTTGCATATGATGATGTTAGCACAAGTTTGCAGAAAATGTCATCTTATGATGTGGGGAAGAAGGAATATGAGAGTGCTAGAAGAGATATCGAGACTTGAAAGTTATGTGAACCACATGCAGCAAGAACTGTTTGATTCAGAGTCTATTTGCCTGGCATTTAGTTCTGGAACATGCAAAGAGAGGCCATGATGGAATAAACTATTTTATCTTCATGACGACCCCCATGAAACTGGAGATTTTTGGCTGAGTATAGAAACTATCGAAAGGTTTTTAATTCATTACGATAGCAAAAATTTTCGAAGAAAATAAAAAACATTGGAAAATAGTTCACATCACTCTGGTTCATGAAGCAAGTGATGCCAATTTGTTGACCCATTGAAGGTCCTTGCATTTGTATGGACTGATAAGAGTAAACAGGCATATATGCTAGATTCGGTTTCCATTACTTGTTCGATCATCTGCTATTGATCGCTAAATCCCACCAGTTCATGAATTACATCTAACTTGAAATTTTCAAAGAAAAGAAAAATAATCATATCCTTTAGATTGAATTGCATGATCTTGCGCTCTCCATGAATGGAACCACCATCTGAACCCTGCAACCATCAGTCCTACCTGGCCAAACCGCACTGTAACCTCTGCGCATGGACTGCCCATATTTCAATCAGGTGAGCATGAAATCTCCACCCCAAGGGAATGCTAAGTGCTCAACTCATGCCATGGCAACCCCTGAACAAATTAACCATTTCGTAGTTTAGGAATAAATTTTGCCTAGATTTACTAGATACACAAGTCTGGAAAAGTCTGCTTTGGAACAGAAACAATGTGTACCTAATAACTAATCGGGATCAAACTTGCCAAATCAAATGACTCGAAGGTGTGATCTATAGTAACGTCAACACCAAGGTGTTCCTGAAGGTGTGTCATATAATTCCTACCCCTCTAGTCCTAAGTTAAAGTGATAACGGTCAGTCACCGATGACAACGAAGTCAAGCTTGTGGTGGAAATAGGAGAGGTTGTCTCTACCACTGACCAGTTGCAAGCATAGACCAGATCATTTTATGTATGACTGATCAATAGAATGGCGGCAGTCTAGAATTCTTAAGCCAACTGCCACAGACACTAGAATCCACTCTTTTAGTCAAACACATGTTAATGAGAGATTCAGATACATCCATGGTCTTTAGTTAGGTTAAACCCCTTGGTGTCCAGCTTTTTACCCTCAAAGGCATATGAAAGCAACAAACCCAAAGGCTAGAAACTTTTCAAATGTTATATGTTCAATAATATTAAGAGGCCTCTGAAACCTTTCTTTTTTGTTCTCTCTCTCTCTGAGTTGAAGACCACCATCATGCTATGTTATAACCACTAATATTAACCCTTTCCCTCTTCTTCACCTAGGACTAGCTCATGGCTGGATTCTAGAGTCCTTCCAATGTACCAGCTCTATTGATATAGTTTAACATGCAGTCCTAGTCTTCCAGTCCAAATTCCAAAACCTCATTTGTTTTTTATGCCATTTTTCAACACTAAATTTCTAAGGGAAACATATTTCCACATTTTGAATGTTCAGAGGGAATATTTTTCTACTCTTTGCCTGGAACTTTGGCCAGGTCCATCCCTTCCCCCATATTAAATATTATTGGTTGATCTATAAAAAGGAGAACCTGCCCTCCCTGTCACACTCACCACATAATAACCAATTCAACAGGAAGGAGGGAGCAGAAGAAGAGCTGAGATGGGAGTCTGGAACTGGCTTCGGGGAGCAGGACCATCTGGTTTTGGCTCATCCTCAACCGCTGTAGAGGTCACTAAAGGAATTGATGCCAGCCATCTCACCGCCATTGTCACAGGTTCATAAGATCATCAATACCATCTCCCTTCTCTTTATGATAACAGCGATATCGTTAGTACCTACCTACATGATAGATTAAAATTTGCAAAAGATTAGAGAGCAAGGCCGTTAGAAAATCACTATCGTTTCGTATGTATAGTTCAATTTTTTTTTAAAAATAAAATAATAAAAATAAATAAATAAAAATATTTTAAATTTATTCACGTATCAGATTTGATCTGAAAATCGTAGCAAAGATCTTGATATGAACATGCAACCACAATCTGAAATCTGAAAAAAAAAAAATAACTATTGATGAAAACAAATGGAGATTAGATTTCTATATCTTGGATCTACGGATATCCCGAGTTCTGGTCGTAGCCGCGCACGTATCCGATCTCTGCTGGTATCCACACGGAGATACCTGATCGGAGCACTGAGATCACCGATGTGCTAGCACCTTGCAGATCTCACTCCTCATCCTTAGATCTAGATCTCTTCTTCTAGATCTTGAAGAAGGAGATCACTGCGTGAACTCTTTCGCGCAGATCCGACGGGATCTGAACCAGATCGCCATGAAGAAAAGAAGAACCATTCTTCTTCTCTTTTTTTTTTCTCTTTTTTCTTCTTAAATCTAATCTCTATCAGATCTTGGCATGGAAGATGAAGGAAGAAAGGAGAGGGAGGCGTGGAGAGAGAGTTTTTGCGGTAAGAAAGAAGACCTCCTCCCTTAGCGCATGCCACCCTTTCTTTTTTTTCAATTTTTGTCGCACAATCAGAAAGCCTTCACCGCCCTCTAGGTGATGAGATCAGATCTTATCATAATAGGTAAGAATGGCGTGGAAAAAAGAATGAAAAAAATTTTGTGCACCAAAGAGAAATCGTGAGATCTCTCACCGAACAAATTTTAGCGCACACACATTCCTCCATGAAGCTTTTGTCGCACAAAAAATCATTACACGCCCATTCAAAATAGATAAGGGTGTTCTCTTGATAAGGCATCTATTCAAATCAAATTTGGATAGATGTCTTAAAGAAGAGAGTCCAGAAGGATGGGGAGCCAACTATTGGCGCCCCTCCTCTCTTCACGCGCGCAAGAAAATAAGGGGGCACATTTTCACGCATGCCCTTCTCTTCTCTACATGAAAACTAGAGAGAGACTCTCAGGAGATCTGGACTCTCTGAATCATGGTTCATCTGACCCAGATTGGATCTCAATCGGATTCAAATCGAGTCCGAAACGAGCTGAATTCGAAAGGCTGTCAAGCTTAATCCAATCAAGCTTGAAATCCAAATCTGATTTGGATAATTAAACTCAATTAGCATTAAATTAAATTAAATCTAATTAAATTAAATCTAATTTAAATTAGTTATGACTTAATTCATAATTTAATTAGCCTTCAAAAAATTATAATATTTATAATTAAGTCCCTGTGCTAACAATTCGCAGCTGCCAGAACTGTAACGATTATAAATTAGCAGTTTCTAAAATTCAAACTATCAATCCGATTGATAATTTGAATATGATCTAAGCCATTGATCATGTTATACTTCTTTTGTGTGTGATTTTTCAGATTCTATTTTGTCTGGTAGTGAGATATACCGTGATCTCCATTACAGTATCATCGAAACTCTTTTCGATGGACTGAAACGATTCCAACTCACCTCAACAAGGATCGTTGATCCAAAAATGATCTTAGTGAGTTCTCACGATCCACCAGTAATGTCTAGCAACATGTAGTGGCAACCCAGTAGAATAAAAAAATGAACTCCTAAGTACAGTTATCGTGTGATACAATCTTTCTATCATGAGTTCCAACTTGACGGAGGTCATGGAGAACTCGTCAAACCCCATCGTCAGTCATATGCTAGATTGGCTTAACTCGAGTCATCTATAAATCTCGTGGAAACTCTTTTTCAGTATTTATTCTTACTCTGGCACGAGATTTTCTGAACTCAATCTTACGAATCGCATAGGACTTCTTTTTTTCTACCAAGATCGATAGATTCCATCTAGGTGCATCTTACTCCAAACAGTGAATCTGAATATATAATAGCCAACAAACACAGCAAGGATCCAAATGGCTAGGGACCAAGGGAATGTGCAATCAAACTAAGTAGCCTTGCTGTGAATAGCCAACATATCGCAGGTCAAAGGACCAGTCACACTATTGCAGCATCGAAAAAAATACTAACAAATGAGTAGACATCCAAGTAATTTTTCGTATTAATCACGTTCAGTGCAAGTTACTCTCTAACAATCACCTGCACTCTCACCCCAATGTCTCTACACCGCAAACTCGAGACTCATCTGTCCTAAAGGGAGGTGATCTGTGCATCGATCTTGAGTGGATTAATCATTATCCTCCGTGATGATCCTTCGATTAGGAGCATTTAGAAATTAACCACTAATGATGTATATCTTAAATTTTTAACACCTTGAGAATATACAAAATCATCTTTGTTAATTTTTAAGACAAACCATAGACACATAAGATATGATTGGTTATAAAGACTGCCCATCAAGTATAAAATATATCTTAGAGAAAAGTATGTGTCAGTCAAGATTGACTTCTAGGACACACATCTAACAAACTTCCACTTGCACTAAAGCCAATCTGCCATATACCTGAGTCCCATCTTCAGAAGACAGGCTTTGGTGTTTAGTTGGCTAAGTGACTTGGGCCTATCATATTCTATGTGGAGTTTACTCTCTATACCTCTATGTATTTTTACTTTAGATAATCGCATATATTCCTATTCTATGTGCATGGACTTCTGGTGAGACTTTGGTTCCTTAGCAAGGACTATGGACTATTATCTTTGTAGTACAATATCAAAGCATTTAATGGTATGATATCAAGTTCCGCAACTACCATAAGAACCAAAATGCATCCTGCACATCTATAGCATATTCAGCTTCCATTGATCGATTGTTTGGAACTCTTCCAACATATCGAACTAACATAACTTAAAAATACATGCTGATGTAGATATTCTACCATCAGGTATCCTCTCACTCTTAGTTCTAATCCTTCTTCAAAGATGAGAAATAATCCTTTAGTACTTCTCAAGTACTTAGAGATATTTTTATAGCAACCAATGCTCCCAGTCTGGATTCGACTAATATCTGCTCGTGACTTTTACATCAGGATATACCAAGTCGAGTACATAGCATGGCATATATTCATGCCTAAGAGGATAACGGATCCCTTTTGAAGGTTTCAATACTGAACCCTTTCAGCATTCTTTCTATGTACTTGTCTGTGAAAACTAAACATCCTTTTAGGATCTATCTCTATAGATCTTTATTTCGAGAATGTTTGACCTAGATCTTAAAAAAAAAATTTCTATACATAACCACATCATAATCGATATCAGTATGGGACTCTCCCACTAACTTTCATATAACTACATGATTCCTCATATCACGTCATTGTAGATTTTGGGATCATCCCTATATTCCCAATCTCCCTCGAGAAATACTTTCTCTAAATCTTTTGTAAGAATACCAAGTAACTTTCTAAAGAATGGGAGATCCTACTAGATCTACAAAATGGAAGAAGTACTACATATACTGACTCATCTTAAACAGGTGGTACAGATCCTGTGACTCATTGTTCTTTAGAGATTTTTTCTGAGTTCATCCTCCCACTGTTTTCAAGAAAACAGTATGATTGCTCACAATCACATTGTAAACCACTGGGAAGAGAAAGTGACATCTCAAATCCTTTTAAGATACCCCACAAATAAGCTCTCACAGACTTATCCTCTAACTTGTCCATCATATCACATCTCATATGATATGGTGAAATCAACTTTAGAGAAAACCTAATTTAAATTTCAGAAATTAAATCTTGTTCCTAAATAAATAAAAGTTAAACTAGTGATGTTCATGATGGACTGGACCATATCTCATATAGCGCCATTACTCCTCACATATACACTGTTGAATTGAGGTATACAAGAAGAATTCCATCATAAAACTATGTCATTCTTTTAGATAACTGATAAATTTTTTATTTGGTATTGTATCCTCGATCTGATCGAAGTATCTTTAGAATTTTTTCGACCTATCTTTTTACTTCACATCTGAATTTTTGAAACTTTTCAAAGTCTTTCAGATTTGTATCTCACATACATACCTATACCATGACTATTCATTAGTAAAGGTGATGAAGTAAAAATAACCTCCTAGTCTGGCTCATTAAATGGACCATACACGTCATATGTGCACTAGGGTAAGTATTACAGTGGTCCTTATCCCTTTGACTCATAAAAGACAGTTTGGTCATTAATTCTCAAAGAGATGATTCACAGACTAGACA